>NC_142064.1:42512500-42585000 GCF_059756535.1 Pantherophis guttatus
GTTTGCTCAGCCATTGTAGTCAATGCAACTAGAAATAAACTTAGGAGTTACAAGAGATACAGCTATTAACTGTCATAACGTTATTACAGAAATCAATAGTAGTAACCTAGATGCTTTGTTCCTTCTTTTGTGCCGTCTCAATAAGATGTCTTAATAGATAGAATTGCCTGAGGATTTATAAGTGTAAATTAGTTCAACCTAGTGGAAAGGAGATGGAAAAACACAGTTGAAACGGAAGAAAAAGTACAGAAGACAAACATGCAAACACAGACAAAAATATTTAAACTAATAAAGACCAATACCTCCTCTATACATAACTATTTAGAAAATTCCAAAGTAGAGATTAGAAGCAGATTCCTGTTCTAAGAGAGATAACTTCAAGGTTGCTAGAAATCCAGATTGTGATAGGCTAGGAAAACGGTGTGAGTATTTCTATATATAAAAAAATTGTCTTTGTTTCTTTCCTTAAGGTTGTACCCAGTGACCTTATTCCCCACTTTTTTTGTTTGTTTCCCAATGCTTATTTAGGGACCTATTTCATTTATCATGAACAACAATAGGA
This sequence comes from Pantherophis guttatus, assembly GCF_059756535.1. Lineage (NCBI taxonomy): Eukaryota > Metazoa > Chordata > Lepidosauria > Squamata > Colubridae > Pantherophis > Pantherophis guttatus. The sequence goes on from NC_142064.1 coordinate 42,513,063, forward strand.
GGATAACAACAGAAACCACAGTATATAACCACATAACAACAATTGATGAGATTGATCTTTCTGTCACCATTTTTACATTTCATGCTCTCTGGAATCTTTGTATTCTCTGTAGCTTACCTCTTGAGCTATGCTTTAATACTTCTTAAATGGGAATGTTGATAATTGCCGAAAACAATGTCTCTAAGGGTTGAGTAAAGCAACCCTTATTATCTCCTACAATGCAAAGAAACTATGCTCTTGTCCTGTTAATTTGCTGTAAAATGACATTGCCCTTTTGTGCCACAATAGCACCCTGTTGAGTCTTATTTAATTTACCTATTAGAAACCCTACATGGTTCTGAGTGGTGCTGCTCTCTGACCAGTTATTTTTATTCTTGTATACTTGGATAGGGTTCTCATTATGAAAAACCTTGTATCTGCCCTTTCTGAGATTAGCTTTGATGCTCTCTGCTTAGCACTCTTTTGAATTTCCTGAAAACAATATCACATTTCACTATCTGAATGAGAATATTGTAGCACAGGACAGGAAGAGGCTACTGAAAGATTCAACATTCAAGATAAATACAAGCTTAAAGCACAGGATGTAACCAAAACGCTCATCAGAATAATCCCCTACTTGCAAGGCACTGATATGATTTCATATTACCTTGAGTGTTTGACTCTTGAGCATTTCTAAATATATAACTCGTGGAACAAGTGAGAAGTATTTTGTACTAATTATGAAAAAGTAAAATTCAAAAGGAAATCTATGCAGGGTGTTAGGAATCTGGATCTCACTATGATGGAATGTGTTTACAACCCTTAAGATCAGGAGTATTGTCCAATCAAGAGTTCTCATCTCATGTAAAATTGTAGTCTTATTTAAAGCAATATGATTGCATGCTTCCCATGGACATTTCCCATCAATACTAAAAGGAGGGATGATAGGAATTATGCCTATCTTCTTCCACATTGCCTATTTGTAGAATACTGTATCTAAAAAAGGATGTTTCAGGAATGGTATTAAAACAGAGATTATCTGGCTGTCATATAGTTTCTCACTATTCTTTGTTCTGGGCTATCTCAAGTATGATGATATGATATGATAATTCTTTGTTATCATTTTTTTTTTCTTTCCAGAGATCTGATGGTATTTTTTTCTAACTGACAAAATAAAGACCCATCAGCTTGCTCAGAACTGAGACTGCTGCCTTTTCTTCCTCAAACATTAAATTTCTACCTTTCCCCAAAATCTGAGCTGATCCAAACTGTTTATTTGTCCTAGTAACATGGAGCAAGATTTCCCTTATTTGTTACTTTCCTTTTTGTAATTAGCTTGGGTCTGTATTTCGTAGGAATATGCAGCAGTTTTTGAATTCTGATAATCGCAGACAGACATGCTGTTTTATCTTCTTTCTGGCCCACTCTACTTAGCTTAATAGGTATTTGCTTACTTAGGTATTCTATTCTTATGTGTAAGAATTCATGTAGAAATCTTATTTATTTGAGTGTGTGCCCGTATGTGTAATGCCTGCAGCTGAGTATCTACTTTTGGAGGGATGTAGGATTTACGTTGAATAAACTCATAATACCATTTGACCAGTTCTTAAAAATGTTGTTTATGGAGCTACATGAACCGCATATGTAGTTCAAAAGAAACTATAATTGACACAAACTGTAGACAGCATCATTGGAAAGATCAAGGTAGAAATACACACAAAGGGAAATGTTCTGTGTCCTATAAGTATAAAAGATTTATTTTAAAGAAATAAAACTATCCTCATTATCTATGGGAAACAAATGGGGCATGGAGCAATTCTCAAAGTGGCTTATAAATTGTGACATTGCATAATGTTTACTGAAAGAAACCAGTCAAAGTCAGAGGTAAGTGGGAAAATTGTGTTTCTAATTAATCCAGAGAGCTTGTCACAAAAAAATCCATTCCCCAAATGAGAAAACAATCAGGTTAACTAGCTACAAATTGCATGTTAGCAGTTGCTTTTAAAAGCCACCAGAGATAGAAGAGGACTTGCTATTTTCTGTGCTGATGAATGAATTGCAGCAGCTCGAGTAATGGCGGTATGTTTTCTTAAAGATTCCTTGGGTGCATTGAATTTGCATTTCTGCTTTAATAACACATGTCTGGGTCATCTGGCCCAGAAAGCAATGTTTGTATTTTTCTTTAACAATTCCATAACAAGGTGGAGTGGAAAACTCCAGAGGATAGCTATAATAGTTTTATTGCTTTTTTCATTATTAAGACCTCTTAGTATAATTGTTTTTAAAATTATAATACAAGCTTTTCTGGACTTTCGGTATGAGCATTGATTTATGCTGTCCATGAATTCATTTCTGCTCTGTTTCACACTGTGTTAATTTTCATTAAGTTCATTATGTCTGAGACCTCTTAAGGGATTTATTTAAAATTCATCTCATGATTCAATATATCTTGTATACTTTTCTGTAGAAATGTATCTCCTTTTTTTTGCACCTAAGATAACAAGACTGGAGTAATAGTAGTAACACTGTTCCTAAGTGTGTCGCATTAAATGCATTAGCAATATTAGTATGTTGCTGTAATTATTTTTTGATGCATATAAAACATCCAGGAATTGCTGAGGTGAGGATAGATTTAACATTGACAGACTAGTGAAATAAATCTTGGTAAGATAGTGCTCATATGATATGCTTCTTTAAATAATACGCAGGATTAGATGAATTTGCAAATAAGAAGTCAATACAATTTTAAAGGATTTAGTGAGTCATTTCATCAGAGACTGAAGCATGCAGATATTTAATTTAAAAAGCAGCAGTTTGCAGTTGACATAAAGCTCTCCCTAAACCCATTATATATCATTGTAGCTGTAATAGTCATCATTACAGAGAGCAAATAGTCCACTACATATCTATCATATTGGATATAGAGTACATTGTTATTGTTGGCTGTTGCTGTGATATTGATTATCAACCAGGAAACTATACATTAGATTTGTTATCAGCCTGATAACAATGCTCTATGCTGTCTTTTTATTCAGGGGTGAAATCTACTTACCTTCCTTACCGGTTCGGAAGCGCATGTGCCGCGTGTGCACGCTTGCTTCACTCACATGCGCATGCATCACGTGCGTGCACACACCTTCTGCGCATGCCCAGAAGGTAAAAAAACATTAAAACCAGGAAGTAATGACACCCAGGCGGCGATCACTACCGGATCACCGAACCACAGGGAAAAATTGCTACCGGATCAGGCGGTCCGGTCCGATCCAGAAGCATTTCACCCCTGTTTTTATTCTGATATAAAAAAATATTTAAAGCAGAGTTATCTCTGCAAGAAGCCCTCCTGCAATTACAAATTAACTGATCTAATACGTTTTCCAAAGTCCATCAGTGGATCATATTCAGCAGCCTCTTAATGACTAGAACAGTGATGGGTTGCTACCGGTTTGCCCCGGATCAGGTGAACTGGTAGCACTGAATTTTATGTAAATAAAAATACTTCCATTTCAGGACAAAAAAAAATGCACATAAGTGATGTCAGCTGTATTTGACTCTACCAAGAATGTGTGGATTTTTGGCTGATAGAATCATATAGTTATTTTCTTCTGCAATGTTGTCCCTAAACATTTGTCTGATTGCCTGATTGCCTTGAAAAAATTTTGCCTTGGTGTTCAGAAAAGCAATTTTTAAAAAAATTCTAGGTGCTGTTTTTTACTTTAAGTTTTCACCTCTAAGAATGTATCATGTGTCATATTGTTATGGTATTAATTTAATAAATAATGCTGCATAAAGTATATACGCTACTATATAATCAATGTTTCTCTGCTTGTCGGGGCTGGGGGGAAGCTTAAACTAGAAAAATGAAATCCCAAATGTGTATATTATAAAAACTTAATTGCATCTGTTTCTGGTATGGAGAATGTTGTTAGCAGAAAGGTTCATTTTATCTTTCATAATAATAATAGAACTTTTAATAACAGTACATGCTAAAATTATCAGAGTAGATGAGAGGATGTATTCCCTTGTCCAGTGTACAGTTTAACATTCACAAGATATAGTGATGGCCACCAAATTAAAACATACTTAATAGAGGATTGGAAAAAAAAATATGGAAAATGATAATTATCAATGCAAAGGTTATATAGAAAAGGCACCACTGAAGATTAGGTTCTGAAAATCAGAAATGGGAGTTCTCCCCCAGCAACATTTTTTGTCAGTGTAAGAAACAGTGTATGAGCAAACCTAACTCATACCTTAAAAAATAAAGTGTTCCCAAAGTGTAATTTCAATAAGATTGTTATCAAGTAAATATGGGATATCAATACGTACTGCTGATCTCCCCCACATACAGACATTAAAAGCAAGGACACTGGGTGCATAGAGTTTTCACTTCAATCTTAGTTCAGATTCTCCTCAATTTTTGTTGGGGAAGTTGCTGAAAGGTTGTTGTAGTGAGCACTAGGGAGAAACACACAATGAATTCTAGATGGATGTCAGATAGGAGCTATTGATGTGAGCTCTTAATAAAGTAATATATGTTTTCTGTTTCACTATCTTTAATACCATTTTTCTTTCCTTTAACGTGGATACATCACTGTAGGATTTTTATTGCCACTTTAGCCTTGTATATTATAAACTACAAAATAGTCTTCTTGTGATAAACTGTTGAGTCTTCCTGGGTAGCTGATGGTGATATTGACTTTCAGAAGAATCTTGTTGCCGTTGCTAAGTGCAAGCTGTCTTTTTTTTTTACTTGTCTCCCCAGAAAACTTAGTGGTACAGTAATGAAAACATGCAGTCTTCTTCCTGGATTTTTGACTGATATGCCTGAAATTCGCTTGCAACCCTTGATCACTTGAAGCAAGAATGTTGTGCTCCTGTGTTCCCAAGTGTAGACAATATTAACCAAAGTGGAATACTTACAGCACAACCTTCTTTGGATGCAGGATGGACTTTATATTGGAATTATATATTAATTTCTTGTAATCATGTGGAAGAATTTGTACTTCCTCAGTGAGAATTATCAGCAGAGTTTATTTTGTAATTCTTAATATAAGTGTACATAACCAGAGGCTTTAGAAGTTTAGACCTTCAATCACAGCTGTCAATGTTTCTATGTGTTTTTTAAAAAAATCTAAATACATGGAAGTAATCATACTAATTATGTCCCATCAAGTCATTAGCAACCACATACCAACCACTCAGATAGATCATCTCCTGGATGATCCATCCCAACCTGGTATGTCAGGTCCCCCAACAGTACACATATTCATGTTATAATTAAATCCATTTATCTTGTTGTCTTCTTTTCTTTCCTCCTACATTTTCTTTTCTTTTTTTTAATTTTTATTATATTATGTTGTAATACAATACACAGAATATCGGTTAGACAGTGATAATATAAATACAGATTAAAATACATTCTTAACTTATAATATCTCCTAATTTACCTCCTTATTTGGCTATTTTAACTATCTCTTCTTTTCCTTATTCTATCTTCCATCCATTTATACCATAGTCCCCACACCGTATAGTATTCCGATTCCTCTTTCTCATTAATCTCATATGTTAGTTTACTCATCTCGGCACATTCTAGGATTTTCCGACTTAAATGATCTTCCGGTGGTATTCCCTTTTCTTTCCAATGCTGTGCGTATGTTAATCTGGCTGCCGTAATAATATGTATAATTAAGTATCTTTTTCTTTTCTTGTATGTCCTCTTTAGTACTCACAGGAGAAAGGTTTCAGGTGCCAAATCTATGTTTCCTCAATTACTTCCTGGATCCAATTTCAAATCTTTTTCCAATACTTGATTGCTTTGGGACATGTCCACCACATATGGAAGAAGGTACCCTGGTGGTGGTCACATTTCCAACAATTTGGTCTTGAATTTGGGTAAATTTTGGCTAATCTTGTAAAGGCTAAGTGCCATCTATACAACATTTTATACTGATTTTCTTTAAACGCTGCCGCTCTTGTCAATTTATAGTTCCTATTCCAAATTATTTCCCAATCAGCCAAATTTATATTATGCTCTATGTTTTTTGCCCACACAATCATTTGTTCCTTTACCACCTCCTCTGCTCTGTCATATTCTAATAGGTAATTGTATAATTTAGATAGTATTTTTTTTCCGTGCCTGTCAATAGTTTATAAAATCTGTTTGATCCCATCTCTATTCCAAATTCCTCCTTATCTTTTTGATGCCTAGATTTAATCTGCAAATATGGCCACCAGTCAATGTAGATGCCCTATTCTCTCAATAATTCATTAGTTTTAAGATTCCCGCAACTGTCTAAAATATCCTTGTACCTATACATTTTATCTATTCCTAGCGCATTAGGGTATATCATGGCTTCCATTATTGAAAGCCAGTTCGGGATCTTCATGTACTGTTTTTGCCCAATTTCCTTCCAGGTTTGTAATAACGTATCCCGTATCCTGTGTCTGTGGAAGTATGATTTTTTCCTCTTTTCCTTGTCCCATAAATACATGTGCCAGCCTCTCTGTAAGTCATGCCCTTCTAGAGTCAAAATTCTTTTATCCTCTAGGGTAACTTATTCCCTTATCCACACTAAATTAGCCGCTTTATGGTAGATTTCCCATGCTGGGAGTCCAAAGCCTCTCCTACTTCTATTGTCCTGTAGTGATTTTAGTGAAATTCTTGGTTTTTTCCCACCCGAAACAAATTTCCTAGTGATTTTGTTCAATTCTGCAAAGAATTTTTTATCAAGATTAACCGGCATAGTTTGAAATAGGTATAATAACTTGGGCAAGATATTCATCTTTATTGAGGCTATCCGACCTAGGAGTGATAGTTACAGGTTCCCCCATCTTTCTAAATCTTGTTTGATTTTTCTAATCAGAGGTATATAATTATCCTCTTTCAGGGCTGAACATCTTGATGTTATCCATATCCCTAAATATTTAATTTTTTTAACAATTTGTAAGTTCATTATCTTCTCCACTTCTTCCTTTTGCCTTTCTGTCAAATTCTTGACCAACATTTTAGTTTTTGCTTTGTTTAGCTTAAATCCGGACACCTCCCCATATCTGCCTAATTCATCCAAGATTTTTTGGCCAGATTCCAATGGTACCTCCACAATCAACAATACATCATCGGCAAATGCCTGCATTTTATATTCCTCGTTCCTGATCTTCAACCCTTTTATTTCATTATTATTTCTAATCCTTCTTAACAGTACTTCTAAGGCCATAATAAATAATAATGGTGATAAAGGGCATCCTTGTCTTACCCCCCTTCTTTATCTGGAATGATTTAGTCATATCTCCATTTAATATTATATTTGCCCTTTGTTTATTATAAATTGTTTTTATAATTCTCTCAAAATTCATTCCAAATTTCATTATTTTAATTTGTTCAATCATAAAATCCCAATTTTTGGGCATCTAAAAAGAACGCTTTTTGGGCATCTAAAAAGACTAGGGCCATTTGCTTTTCGGAGTGGGCCTCATAATATTCTAGAGTGTCAATGACTATTCTTATGTTATTCCTTATTTGTCTGCTAGGGAGGAAGCCGTTCTGGTCTGTATGTATCATAACATTTAATATTCTTTTTATTCTTTCAGTCATTATACTCATGAAAATTTTATAGTCCGAATTTAAAAGTGAAATTGGTCTATAGTTTTTTATTTGTTTTGAGTTGGTACCTTCTTTTAGTAGCAGTGATATATGCTTCCCTCCACAAATCAGGTATTTTGGCATAACTCCCATGATTGGCCACAAATTGTCACTAGCTTACCAAATATGAGAAATCACACTGGATTTGGATTTTTCTACTGGATAGAGGTATGGAGATCTAAATGTGAAGGATTACTACCTTCTTCTCAGATAAATTTCTGTTGAGACTTAAGTATACAATGGGATATTTAAGCTTACAATCCTCTGCAAAGATTGAGGGAATCTATTACAATAGTCTGTCTCTGTAAACTGAGTGGTTCAGACAACGAGATTTTTTTCCTCCCAGTTAGTATAATTGTCAATCTCATCAATGATCTGGATTTCTGATGGACTTAGAGAAATAACTAAGGCCATTCACACAATAGCTTCTAGACATCTTCTGGAAATCAGTCCCTTGTTACATATTTGTAATGGAGGGCAATATAGCAGCCAAGAAATAACTAAAATGGATATGAGTAAAACTAAATCTGATCAGACACTTATGCTCATTATCATGCATACTTGAGGGCAAAAAAGTATTTTTGTTTCATCATGTACCCTTTCAGTATCACCCAATAGATTTTTAAAAGCAGTTTCTGATCTCTAATCCAGTTATAGTTCTTATAGAACCTACTCTTTATGATATCTTGACTAGAGACCTGAAGGTAAAGCCAATAATTTTTATTCATTTATTTATTAAATTTCTACACAGTCCATCTGGGTGGCTAATAATATAATAAAAGATTAAAAAAATACTAGAAAGCAATTAAAATTATAAAAATTGAATAGAAAAGATTGAATAGAAAAACTAAAATACAAGATGATGGGCAGCTTGGAGGTGGAGATATTTTCTATCTGGTCTGCCATCCCCAAAGTAGCAGGTTCCTGTTGGGACCCCAGGCCAAGTGGCAGAGCCAAATTTTTAGGTTCTTCTGGAAGGCCAGGAATGTGGGGGCAGATCTTACCTCCAACAGGAGAATATTCCACAGGATGATTTAGAGTGTACAGTTCCAGTACAGTTCCAATTGTAGATATGTCCAGGGCTCATGTTCATATTTCCTAGGTTAATAATGACAAGGTTCTTGGGCAGCTTCAGATGACCACAGGTTGCTAGCTCTTTCCCACTTGTGGCTTATTACATCTAGTTGCAACTGTGACATCCACAGTTCCATCCACAGCCATGCAGGTCTGCCGCATGGCATTGCAGTGCAAGCTCTGTTTCTTTAAGAATGCTTATGACATTGGCAGGATGCCACAGTTCTCTTTTATCAGTCTTTCCTACTTTGTCCATCCCTGAAAATGCTGTTAAATAGGAGACTCTCAGAGAAGCCCACTGCAAGAAGTGTAGTGAAACTATTCCAATGATTTTCTAGCTCTACTTCAACAAATGTTTAGTCCCGATTTATTATTTCAAAGCTGCCAGAAAAGAGATACAAGGAATGCTATCTTCTTGATTTTTCTGCATTTCTCTGCAGTTTTCAATATTGTCATATCTTTTTGAAGAGATTGCCCTATCTTGGTCTAGGTAGAAAAATTTTACAGATAGTTCTCAACTTACAACCATTCATTCAGTAATTGTTTGAAATTATGGTGGTGCTGAACAAAGGAACTTACGAGCATCCCTGAAGTTAAAGTCATTTCAGTGCCTCCACAGACACATGACTAAAGTTGGGTACTTGGGTACTTTCCTATACTTAAGACCACAGGGGTGCTTCAACACTTTAACTCTTCCCATGTATCTTCCTCCCACCTATGCCTGTTTGGTCCTCTGCACTCTGTGACCCATACCAGCCTTCACCATCGTCTTGCTCCTGCTGTTGACCAAGCATGCCCAGCCTGGGCCTTCACAAAGTCAGCTGATGATCACTTGAGGCTTTCCTCCCCCAGTCACAAACAGCAATTTCCTTGCAAGACCTGGAAAAGATGGCCTCATGTGGTCAGCAACTGCCATGTGATGGACCAGGGTCAGCACACCTTGTCAGCAGTGGGAGCAAGAAGACAGCAAATGTCATCTGGGGAAGCCAAGGCCTTAGACCACAGGATGGCAAGAGTGACTGTGGCTGGGACTGGGCTGGGCACATCCAGGAATGCTATGATTTTGTGCCATGCTGTTGGAACTTCTCGGGGCATGGTGGTTTTGCTTTGTGCTGTACTGCTAGGATTTCCTGGGATATAACAGCTTTTCCTTGTGCTGATGGGTCATGCTTGTGCAGCTGAGGCTTCCGAAGATGGCTGTGGCTTCCTGCTACACTGTAGTTTATGGTCTTCATGGAGCCCCAGAATCATGACATTCCAAGAAGTCCCTGAGTCATAACATGGCAAACAACCCTGGAGCTACATGGTTTTGGAGCGGCATGCTGCTCTTTAAGACAGGGACACGGTAATCATAATAGCAGAGGTGAGGGGAATAGGCATTTAGGGTCATTTAAAAGGAATCCTGTCCATACCCTGAAAGAACCAGGGTTTATGGATGGCAAATGTCAAGCCCAGAATTATTTGGATTGTGCATTCTTGTTGGTAGAATTTATTTATTCAATTTCTGTAGCCACCCATCTCAGTCAATGTCTCTGGGTGACTTACAATTCAAAAGGAATTGTAAAAATTTACTTTACAGGAAGTTCTGGGATTGTTGTTGCTAAGAGATGCAATCATAAGTCACATTTTATTGGTCATAGCAGTGGAAATTTCAGTCCCCATTGTGGTCATAAGTCAAGGATACATCTAAAGTGATTCAACTCATATACATATGACTATTTCAAGAGGGTTGTGCTGGAGATTTCTGGTTAACTGTGGTGTTTACCTTGTGGGGTTCCAATGTTTTCTATGGTTGCTCCCCAGTAAGGTATAACTTGCACTTTCTATACTGTTATTTCAGCATATATGTAGCAGAAACAGTTTTATTTTTCAAATTCTTTCAATATGAGTATCACTGTGAATTTAACTGATTGCTGCTTTTTCTTTGTTACTGCTTTGATCTAATTTTGTGCTGAATATTTTTATACTATTTAACATATACTTTAAATATTGTAAGTTATTGTTTTAATTGCTGGTTTTATTGAGTTACTTAAAATAATATTTAACATATTAAATGTTAAATAGATAAAGTAACAAAGTGAGCCTTTGACCATGGGGAGGAGCAGTTGTTTGATTCAATTTGCATTTTGATGGGCACTTTCTGTGGAAACTGTGGTTGTTGTACATGTTCTATTTCATCAGAAAATGATGAAATTACAGAACTGGATGCAATATTGGAAATTAGGATCTTAACATACTGATTTATTAAATGATTTAAGGCTGAATTGCAGGCATTTGAAATTAAGAGTAAGAAAACAACCATTCACTGACTAGTTTGATTGGAAAGTCCTAATAAATATTTTCCTGTGAGTAGAAGATAGCCTATCAACAGCTCAGCTCTAGTGATTTCCATTCTTTTTTCTCACAGTACTGACATTTTATAGAGAAAAAGTGAATAAATTGCTTTCTAAACACAATGTTTGCTTCTTCTCTTTTCCCTTTTCAGTGCCTTGACATGTTACTTGAAATGTCATAATAGTTCTGGTTCAGATTAGTTCCCTTTATAGCTATCCCAAATATGTTTTTTTCAAGAGGCATCTGGACTTTTTGGTTTATCAAATCAGAAAGTCCAGTTGCCTCTTGAAAAAAGCACCTTTGGGACAACCATGACCTGGATGACTGAGACTCTCCATAGACTTTACCACTATCCCATTTAACATCAGTAAGGCATGGAAATAATTCATCTTGAGAATGCAGATTCAACCCAATGTTATGCATGTGCCTAATGATTACAGGGCAAACAATTCTCCTATATGTGTATCAGTAACATTTTTGTAGAATGTTATTTGGTATTAAAACTATTGTGGAAAGGACATTTTGGATCTGCAGTATGAAGTCTTGAAAACTAGTCTTGTAGTCATATATTAGAGTCAAGCATTGAGGCAATTGGAAATAAGAAAAGGACAAGGTTTGCAAATCCTTATATGCAATCTTTCTGCAAAAATGATTTTGTTGGTTTTGTGAGTTAGAAAATTACTCCTCTGGGGCATGATATACCACTTCATGAAGTCCATAGGTATCCTGCCATTTAATTAAATGAGAAATAAACTTGTTCCCAAGACCAACAAAAGGGCTGCATCCCAGTGGTATTTAATAGCTCTTTATGTTTAATCAGAATCTTCTGAGTATCCAAATAATGACTTCAAAGGTTACTAAACGTGCTGAGTTTGGGTTCCGGAATTGTGATGCCAATGGTGTCCACAGTATTTTATGGACCAGAATTAATGAATTTTCAGATAGTCATCAGTTCATGCCGTTAGAGTTCATCACATCCATAATGTGCCAAACCACACTTCTATAGACAATGATCACACACTGCAACTTCATGGGGTGATTTTAGACAATAAAGCATAAACAGGTACCATTTGAACTACAGCATATGAACAGCAACTCTCTGTGTATCACTATATGAAATCCTATTTTAGAATCACTTAAAGAAGCTGTTAACTGTTTATGGGTATATACCTGCTGCTTTACAAGTATGTCACTATAGTCACACTTATGAAAGCATGGGGTTTTGGGGGGCAACATCATTTTAACAAACTTCTTTGATCTTAACTTTTAAAAATTAAAGCTCAGGTTGAAAGAGATTGCTTCCAAAAACAAAAAAAACCAACAAAAAACACCCAGGTCAAGGAAGAAAGAGCACACGGTTTTTACTCTTTACTTGGCAAGTTCTCTATTTGCCTTACCTAAAAAATAAAGGTCTTCTAGAATATTCCCTGTCCTACTGGAACTCATTTTCAACAATTACTTTCTGCAAGTGTTGAAAAGATCAGCAGCAGATACACATGGATATTATGTTCCTGCAGTAAGAGAAAGATATAGGAAGATAACTTGCATCAGATAAGATTATTTTGTACTCTCCCCATAATTATAAGACAGATTGGAAGCTAGGATGTTGTGAAAACTCTACCTACTTAATCAACACTAACAAATAACTTAAAGGAGAATAGATATTGTGATTGGGTCATCCTTATCATCCAAAATTGAATTTTGGATTTGTATATGGGACTCTCTACATGCAAATACATATATTGCTGAATCATGTCCTAAACGTTATGGTATTTGAATATATTTTATCCTGGTTTTCAGAACCACATCAGAGAGTAGATCCCTAATCCAATGCATCATTATTTCATGTACACTGATTTCAGTAAGAGATATTCTAAGTAGTCACAATAAATTTTGTTTGCTTCTTGTAGGAATCAATTTTTTTTAAAAAAAAGTATTAAAAAGATAAGTGTAATAAGGAAAAGAGTTGAGGTTAACTCTAAAGAAAATTTCTTCCATATTAGAGGCCTCACCAAAGAACAGAAAACTTAGCTGTTGGGGTAGATTGCATCCATGGTGGGATCTGCACAGGCTATGTGGAACACACTATAGATGAACAAATGGTTCTTCAGATTAGTTAAACCTAACAATAAGCTAAGTAGAGTTGTATACACTAAAGTGATCATCTGGAATTAGGTTAACAAAGAAACTACTTCAATATGGGGATAATATGTATACCGAGAGAGTATGGACCAAGACTAATTCCTTGTATGCCCAATCACACTTGGCCAATAAAGAATTCTATTCTATGTTGTAATGCCTATAAAAACAACTTGTGTCTTATGGCATAATATTCTGAGCCAGCTATAATTTTCAGTGGCTGCATCATAAAATATTCTAATAAACCAGCCTGAAGTTTATCATACTTTGTACTTTAAACAGGTATGTAACTGATTGATCAGCTGGAGCTCATAAGTCCCCATGGCACTATGGGTTCATAGTTATTTGGTACCAATGCTGGATCCAGAAGAAATTTGGTGGAAGTTGCTAATGTTCATTTATTTGTATAATGAATGCATATGCTAGCACTTCCAATGCTTCTGCCAGTTTATAAAAATACATATATAATAAAATCATTTAAAACCTCTAAAACTGATATTAAAACTACTGAAAGAAACTTCAAAAAAAAAACTTTAAGCCTCTAAAAGGCCTGAATTAATGGGGAAGGTTCCTGCTCTTGACCTGTCTCAGAATTAAAGACATTTTTTCCACAGTATGATCTTTATTATAAAAAAAGCAGAATTTACTTTTGATGATAGATATATCAATAGCAGGAGCTGCAAAGAATGTTCCACTGAAGATCTAAGTGCAAGAACTTAGTGAAGTTCCAGTGAAGACTCTCAGAATGGGAGGATCTGCAGGAAATACCACCATTTATTTCTTTATTTTAGCATATTTATGGTCCTTCCCAATCGGGAAGAATTCTGGATGGTATGCAGCATGAAACAAAGAGAGAGAAAAAATAACTAACTCCAGAATAGAATTAAAGGTAATCATAAACATAGACAGCAAGGAGAAAAAAACCTAAGGTAAGCACCCATCAGTCAGGAAGTTGGGAGTGAAAATGTGTTGAAGTGTCCAAATCAATACTATGACCAAAATAGTTACTCCAAATTAACATAGTTTCTTTGGGAAAAAAAATTAAAAATCACATTAGCAACTTCATATAAGGAAAATTAATATAAGATGTTTTATAGGTGGCACCTTCCCTCCCCCACAAGATTAGCACAAATTAATAACGAAAATTCTTTGACATGTTGGAAATGTGAGGTGGCCCCAGGGAATTTCTACCATATGTGGTGGGAATGCCCAAAGGCAAAAAAATATTGGAATCTAAAAAAGAGTTGGTTGGAAGAAATTTTGTTAATAAATATAGAAGTCAAACCGGAACTTTTCCTCTTGGGAATGACAGAGGGTAAATACAAGAAAGACATAAATTATCTACTACTGCATATACTTACAGTGGCACAGATAGCTTTTGCTCAGAAGTGGAAAGAGAAAGATACCCCAACTGAAGAGGAAATATTACTAAAAATTTTCAACTGTGCAGAAATGGATAGACTCACCTTGGAACTCAAGGATAAAAGCAAAACATCGTACTATAAAATCTGGACAAAATTCTATGAATGATTAGATAAAAGGAGGATAGCCGAGCCAAATGTGTAGTGTTAGACTAGAAATATATATGTTATTGTAGATAAATGTGTATGTGAATGGTATGGATAGGTACACACACACACACACACACACACCTACACACACACACACACACACACACATGTATATATATGTATAATTGTATAGAAATAGGCTTAATACACAAAGAAGAAAGTGAGAACACTTTCTTTTTGCTCTTTGGCCCTTTGCTAAACAGATTTCAGTTTAAAATCTTTCAAGGTGACACTTTTCTATGCATTATATTTAATTTTAAGAATCAAACATCTAATTTTATTTAAATATTTACCTACCCTATGTTGTCAGCTTTGAAAGCCATATTAACATTGGAAGTTTCCACACTGCCACCTTCTTGTGCTTGGGAAAGTAGGAGAGAGGATTTAGTAGAGGGATTGTATTAGACATAATAGCATTCTTCATTTCGGTCAAGGTCATGGTGTTCCTACATCTGGAGGAGGAGTGGTTGAAGTGGTGGCTAAAGTTGGGATGGATGGTGATTGGGCCATGTGATGGACTGAGGGGTGCAGGGCTGGATTTGGGATTTTGATTTTCTGAGGGAAAACCCAGAAGTCTTAGATTCGGGTTTTCCCAGATCTGCCAGTATACCTACTCGAATAAATGGGAACTTTGAGAAAATGCGTGTCCAGGAGTTTTTAATTGGAGTTGGGGTTTTCCGGAACACTGACAATGTACAATTTCAAAGACCTTTGAATAATTTAATAACTTTAATAGCATCTTAGGAAAGTTTCTATTCTTTGTAGTTCATGCTTTGTCTGTTGGTTTTAGCAACAACAAACTGGCTGGTACATATGATCATATGAAATGGCCCACTCTTATAATTGCATTGTTTTTCTTCCAGACAGTGGCTTTAACATTTTACCCTAATATTCTGTACTACATGTTACAACACCAGCAATCTTAGTGTCAGTAAATGTCAGACATTTTCCTCCTAAGCTTCCATTTTCCATTCTCAGTAAATATTCCCCTTCAGGGATTATCCTTTTCCATTCATTATAAATCATGAAATAAGTACCCTGTGGTGTCATGTTAACTAAATGGTTATAGATGTATCATCAAGTGATATATGATTTATGATAAGACATAGTCTTGATGGTAAATATCCTTTAAGCATGTCCTTATACTCACTGCTTTCCTATTCGCAAATCTAAGCATTCAGAAAAAAAACCATAAATCAATACTACAAACACAAAATGCAGCTTGAAATATTGAATATTTATTCCATAAATAATCAAGCCAGGCTCTTGTCTTATTTTTGTCCATTATCATCAGAGACAAAGAGCTTTTATCTTACATGACCTTAAAATTTCAGTGTATCTGATAGCTACAAAAGCTGGATGCTATGGGAGAATACAATCAAGTACATTTTTCTAATTGATGTTCCTACTTTGGTTCTGCATTAGATATACTTGCAAATATCTATTCTAGCATGCATGGTGGATAGGAAATGAGGCTTCTCATAGAAAAGAAATAATGGAAACTGAATAATAGACTGCCTGCACTTGTTACAGATACATTAGAATTTTAATAGTTAATTCAGGACCTCTTTAGACATCATTTATTTGCAGTTTTTGAACTATATCGATACAATTGTATTTTAGCCGACTATGAGATCAGTGAAAGTATTAAGGAAATAACACATTTGAAGGTAATAAATTCAAATATAGACCTATTAACTATTAATTTTGCTCTGACTAAACGGATGAGGCATCCTTTGACTCATAGTATAGTTCATATGTATGTAGTAGTTAAGTACTCTCTATATATTAAAAGTAAAATATATCAAGAAGATCCTTTCTGAGGCTAGGAAATAGAGACAGAATCAATCTAAAATATAGCCTCAATGACAAATTCACTCTCCAACCAGCTTGCAATGAATAGCACCTTGAACCTGGCAACACTGAATCTCAGCTCTGACAGTTCAGTGGGCCTAACAGTATTTATAATTCCAGCGTTAGCTAATCCTACAAAATAAAGGCTTTCTTGTCACTTGGTCCAAACTTTTTTTTTAGTGGAAGTAAAAATTATTTCTTATTTCATAATAGAAAGGGACAAAAGTCTTTAGCAAAATTGTTGATGTTGCACTCAGCCCATAAAAATCTGATGTGGCACTCTAAGGAGGCCATTTCTCACTTGGCTTGATGCGATAGTCACTTAATGATCAAATTAGAGCTTCCTCAGCCAAAGATGTGGTGAAATAACAAGGAACAGCTTTGAATCAGACTTCCACTTTAGATTTACAGACTATCCAGGTGGAGTTCATTATAGTGAAACACCCAGCAGGATACTCTTGACAGTATATAAAGAAAACAAACTAAATTCGTCCTGGTTGATTATATGGCCCAGCTTATTTAAAATGCCAAGCTTTAGTCTTTCTCCCCAATGCACACAATTCTCTATACCAATATATTTGGAATGCATATGCTATCCAAGAATGTTGCACCATTGCTTTTTGCTGTTTTGTTTATGTATTATCTGAAATATTTATGAAAGTTGAGACACTAGATATTTTAGAGTAGAATTTCACAGCTGCATATTCTTAAGATGGTGAATTCTTAACCATAAATAGAAAACTAATGCATATTTAGGTTTCTAAAAATGGCTTAGTTTGAGCTCAGTAGCTTTGCAACTTCTCATACAGCAACCAAAACTCACAGAATAAGCAATAGCCATACTTTCATGCCAGACATGATTACTTAAAACCACTATTTTATGATGAACAAGAGAAAGGATGGAAATGTCTTAACAGTCACAAGTGTAAGATTTCCAGTGGAAGTATGGCAAGCTAAACACACCTCTAGGACGCTGGAAATGATAACAAGAGCAAAGACTGAAGAACTGGTAAACAGATTGGTTCTTTGGAATCTCTCCAGACAAGGAGAGGGTGGGAGATGGCCCACATCTGAACAGCTGTTCCTCATGAGGAGACTGGATTTGAGGATTGAGCATTAGGAGATGAAGGGATCAGTCATCAAGCTCACAACTGCAGTGGAGCCTTTTAAGAACACTAAGTTCATTAATTTCACTTTTTAATCACTTTCAGAGATTGCCTATTTGACCATCTAAGCTTTTGTAGAGCTTTGGAATTACAAGTTTTGACTAGTTCACGTATTGTACTAAGCCATGGTTCATTCAACCATGGTGTTAGATTTTGTAATTTGTTGGCTGTGCCATAAATCATGAATTTCAAAACTCAAGGGCTGAGTTCATAAAAGTCATAACATAAACAAAAGCAGATTGTGACTTCATGGAATGTGTCAGCCTAGTTAAAGAGCATAACCATAATGTGGCCATAAAATGATCCTGTCTTGTACTGATGCTGTTGGATTCTGAACCAGTTTAAGACAATTCTCTTGAGACTGGGATGCTTCAGCAGAGGCTTCCCAGGTATTCAAACCAGGCTAACCAGCTATTTGGGCTGCCTATAGAAAAATGTTCCTACCACCACCACTGTGCCATCTCAATTCTCCATGCCAGAAAACCAATTGCCAATTATTTTCCTGCATATTTCTTACTACACACATGTATGGCTTGTTTACAAAGTTAAGCATTAACATCTATATACTGTACCTGCAGGAAACAGCTTTAAAATAAACATTCCTTTCTTATATTTTTCCCAGGTTTCACTCTCTAACCTTGACTGCAATTTTGTTTTGTTTTTATTGAAAAAGTTTTACAAACATCAATTTTTCCCCCCATCCCCCCCCCCACTGCAGTTGTTATAAGAAGAGTCTACCAGTAGTGTATAGTTATTTGCTTCACATTCAGAGGCTCACAGGCTCAAAACCAGGCAGATTTTTAAAAAATTACTATTTCCCTTTCCCTGAGCTACCCACTCTTTTTTATAAGTTTACCTGTTTTATTTTTTTGCTATCACTTAAACTGGAAGAGTTCCAGCCCAAGTCCAAAACAGGTCAGATGCATAAATATTGTAAATGTATTAAAAAATAAAGAATTCTAAGTTTCAGCAGTGTCCTAGAAAACATTTAAATTAATAAATAAAACCTAATATAAATTTCATTTGGGTGTTCAGAGTTCAGAGGGCAACTACTGTGTTTTTCTTGTTAATGTAATTATCACTTAATACCTTTTAAGCACTAGCACTTAGTATAGATTAAACAGCTAAGGAATCTCACCCTTCAGACGTCTGATCAAAATGGTGTAAATAATAAGAAAAAGGAATAAGGATCTGAGAGGAAAATAAGTCAATTCAATATAAGAGGTTAAAGTTATAAAGATGTTGTAACTGCCAGGTTGGAAACAGTTCAACAAGAAGAATCAAGGTTTTTTTTGGCTGTATGACAGTTCACTGCAGCCAATTCACTGTGGCCAACTTGCTGCAAGCCAACTCACCACAGGACAAGCGTTACACTAATATTGAATAAATAGTTGAATAGAATCATTTTAAAAAGGATGCCAAAGAAGGGACAAAATAAAATTTGAATGTCAAAAATTTAAATATTTTTAATTATTTTTAATTATTAAATTGAATTGTTGAATTGTCCCACAGTGACTTGACCTGAGGTGAGTTGACCATGGCAAGTTGGCTGTGACAGGTTGTCCCATTCAAAGATTTTTCAGCCATGGTGATGGACTGGAATGCTAACTTTAAAAGGTAAATTGATCCTTGGTAATCAAGAGATCATTTCTTAATGAATGGCCCCATGCTCATTTCTTCATCTGCTTCATTTAGAGACGTTTTTAAGATATTTTTATTACTCTTTAACTTATATATATATGTATGTATTTCTCTTTAGCCAGGTTCTTCCTATGTAAATCAAGATTTTTATGCAGCCCTATATATATATATATATGATTATATATAATCATTTTCTACTAGAGCTACAATTCTCTATACCAATGCCTAAATACTTTGGAAATTAATTGACAGCACAATGAGAGACATGTGGGAGACATATCATGACTTTGTATAAGCTATATTTTTGAAGAGTTTTTATTATGATCTTCAGAATTTTCTGGTTTACACACACTAACACAGAGACACATGCACACACAAAGACAGATGCAGTTGGTTTAAATTTTCATGGTAGGGCAAGATAGTTTAAAAAAAAAAACGTTGTTCATTCCATAGGCCAAACCCAGTACAAGAGAGATGAGTGAAAACATGAGTCAGGGGGCAAAAGAAAGAAAGATTTGAAATAAGTATGCTTTTGAATCTTCAACATCTGGCACAAAGATAAAACAGAAATGTTTAAAACATGTTTGAAAACTTTTTGCTATATGATTCAAATAATAATGCATTAGAAACTATCAATATCAATATGATCACAAAAAAACTCAGAAAGAAACTCTCTAGAACCTCATATTTTACCAAAATAAGAATCAGTAAGATCATATTGAAACATGATGACTCATGTCAAAATATTTGCAAAATATATGCAGATCTTTCCTTTTTATATATTTTGAGAACAGAACACATATTATTCAGCTAATGAG
Organism: Pantherophis guttatus; assembly: GCF_059756535.1. Lineage (NCBI taxonomy): Eukaryota > Metazoa > Chordata > Lepidosauria > Squamata > Colubridae > Pantherophis > Pantherophis guttatus. Next base: position 42,533,278 of record NC_142064.1, read on the forward strand.
GAGAGAAAGAGGAAAATACTGGAACAATAACAAAATCGTTTTTAGAAAACTACCTTCCTTCCTGGAAACTTCTATGAAACAAAACACATTTAAAGGAGAAGTTAATATAAAACAGCAATAAGAATTATAATGAGATAGTTCTAATTAATAGAGTGGAGGGTTGACTTTTGCATACACATTTCAAACTTTGTATCTTCCTTTTAAAAGCTTGCCCCCGGTGTTAAAACAGAAGGATTTTATACATATATGCATGCATGCATGCATACCTACAATAGAATTGTCAGTGTGCAAAGCCATAAATTTCCCTGCTTCACCAGTTTTCATCTTCACCATAGCTCTGCTCCCTAAATGGAGAGCTTTTTAGAAATGGAAACAGAAAGAAATGCCCATTTGGAATATTTCAGTGAAACACTTTTAAAAAAACCAGTGGTGTACCATTTCATTGCCCCCCCCCCTCCAACCCCAAGGGATCTGGACTGCTGCAAGGATGTTGATTATGTGCTTTTGAAGTATGCTTGTGTGTCATATTCTAGAAGTTGACATAATGAAATTTGTCAATTTTTATTCTTTGGATCAGCTTTATATCAAAAGACAAGATTTGACAATAGGACAATATATGGCCTAGACTGAGGAGCCTATTCAAACATTTAATCATGTTGATGAAATTGAACATTTCAATATCATTTCAATGCTTGACTTTTCAATTAATGATCTTCTAAAAATAATTTAACATTACTTTAGAGGCACTGCATAGGTAATATATGCAAACAATATCAAATCAATCAGCCATTAGTATGGTCTTTGAATATGCTTATGCAAACCATATAACTATATTACTATTGTAATTATATATTATCCAAACTATATTGTACATTATATAGGAAAACCCCCATCCTATTACATAATACACTATATTCTTATATATATATATATATATAGAGAGAGAGAGAGAGAGAGAAATAAATTAAGCACTGAGACATTTAAAAAAAAGGGAGGGGGGAGAGAAAATCCATAAGCAAGGTTGGAGTAAAAAACAAACTGTGGTTGCACATGGAATATTGACTTACAGGTACCAGATCTGAATGGAACTGTAAGAAAATTCTGCACATGGCATAGCTATGACTTAAATTTAGTGTCAACCCTCGAAATGGCGAGCCTCCAGCAGACCGTCTCGGGGTTGCCATTTTGGAGGTGTGGGGAAAAGGCTTACAGGGATAATGAAAAACAGAAGAGTCACGGCATGGGAGGTTAACGATGAAGAAGCAGCCAGCCAACAATCGAGAGCAGGCCAGCAGCAGAAGAAAGAACTAGGCCCAACAGAAATAGTCCAAGCCTCTCAGGGCTTTTGATAACTACGACAGCCGTGTGGGTGGAGCAGGTGCTCATGGGGGCGGGGTTAAATTGGCAGGAAACCAGCAACAGTTATTGCTGCCTTTGTTTTGGTTGCTATGTGCCAATGTTTCCAGGCCTGCAAGAATTAAAAGCAGTTAAACGAACCTTTTATTTCTGTTTCTTGGTTTTGGAGACTCAGAACAGTGACACTTAGGCTGCAGCTTCTCCAGATACTAAAATGCATTACATGAAAGCCTTGTCTGCTGGTGGGCAGCAGAGATTAATATCTAGAGAATCATATGGAAGACTGTAAATTTGAATGTAAGAGTAATAACTAGTAAAGAATATGAATTAATAAATGAAAACAGTAATAGTAAGTAAGCTGTGAGTCTGTAAACCAAAAACCAAAGGGGGAAGTTGTAATTGATCTGAATGAATGTAGTCTTGAGTGGAATTACATGTTGTTTGGGATCAGTGTGGGTGTTCAGATTTAGAAGCTGAAGAGTTTGTGCAGATGGAGTCTCAGGCTACACCACAGGGATAAACAAAACAATGAATTGGTGGAAGAGGAACTCAGGAAGATACAGGTGCAGGCTGAAACAACAGATCAGATCTTGAGTTAGGCAAAGTGCCAATGCTGGAAATATATAACACATTACAAAGAAGGACAAGCCACCCACTTGAAAGAAATAAACTTGACCCAGCAAATCAGTGAAACTGGTAAAATGACAGCTTGACTAGCTTTTTGTGACAAAGAACATTACTTCCTGAAACTGTGCATGTGTTGTGTTGAATTGGATCCTTTCAGAGTCTTTGATTTGTCTCTCTTTTCTCCCTGCTTTTTATGACTTACAGCAGGATGCTTTAAGTCTGCAATGTGCTTTGTTACTACAGCTAAAGATTTACAGCTGCAATAAGTGCCTAGAATTTGTAGCAGATGCTGTCTATGTGTGTAGTTAGCAGCTCAGAATGAGATGTAATGGTATAAGTTTAATTATGAATGAAAGGCTAACATGTGTCTCAGTAAATATGCACTGATGTCATCTGGGTGGTGGATGTGCATGAAAATAGAAATCTATCCGTTAGTGATATTGCATAGTGATAATGGAGGAACCAGAAATGTGGGGGGAAAGATTATTGGATCAATGTATTCCAGAGAAAAAAAATATTCAGCTAGATGAATTGAAAGGACTGAAGAAAATGAGACTGGAGAGAACAGATGTAGTCATTAAGCTCATTTGGAGACCTCAGAATGAATGAAAATTATGACAAATGAATATCTGCTTTAAAAAACTGTTTGTTTTGAATATGTGTTTTAAGCCTAAGTCTATTCACATGTACATGTGACAATGAAATTAATATACATCTAAAAGCATTATTCACTGCTCATGATGAAAAATTGAGAAAATGAAAGATACAATGAGGAAAGGATACAGAATGAGAGAATGTCAAGAAAGGATTTTAGGAGTAAATGTATTACAGAAAAGGAAATAAGTGAATGAACTGAGATTGGAAGTAGCACTGTAGAAAAAGAAAATACAAGTGTTATATGAAAAATATTGGAATATCCCCAACAGAATGAATGAAAAGTCAACATAAGGAAAGAATATATAAAAGCTACTTGGGGCAAAGTGAAAAAATAATGCTACAGGTGTCATAGAAATGTATGAAATTCTGCTAAGAGCAGTAGGAAAAAAGAAGTTTAATTGAATGAAAAAACCTGTGGATGAAAAAAAATGTTCTGTGAAAAGAATGATTGCTGCAAAAATGTAGATGAGGAAAGTTTGCTGTACAATAGTATATAGAGAAATAGATAGTTGTAAAGAATGTGATCAGGGAACAAGGAGACTAAGGGAGGTAGAGAAGATGCAAAGCAATTTTGATGAACATAACAATTTGTGTTGGAAGTGGGTGAAGAGCTAAATGTCAATATGTTGATGATACTGATTATATATGTTGATCTTGGGTTCGGCAGGTGACGTAACAGAGTGAAAGCAGTAAGGGATTGAATGGGTGAGACTGAATCACAGCAAGATAGAGTGGCTATTTTACTTTACTGGATGATTGACTGGCCTCCCAACCTGTCTTTGCAACAGAGCTTACATAGGGTTGCCTTTGAAGATCACTTTAAAAGTTTAGTTGGGTTAAACCCTAAATAACTTGAGTTCAAGTTTATTTTGATATTGTCTTATTTTGATATTGTCTTTACCAAAATGTATATTCAGTACAGCAAAACTATTTTGGGTTTTCCTCTTTGAAAGGTTAGAAGAAATTGAAAACCTAGAAACAGGATTTCTTGTTGATGCCCCCAGCCTTCTCGAACTGCTGGCCTGTTGAGGTCAAGATTTTTAAAATTTTTAAAATTTTTAAATTCTTTTAATTAGTCTGTGATTTTTAACTTTCGGGCCAAAATTTATATATATTTTTAAATGTTTTAATATTTGTATTCTATGTTTTTTATCTTGGCTGTACACCGCCCTGAGTCCTCAGGGAGAAGGGCGGTATATAAATTGGAAATTAAATTAAATTAAATTAAATTAAATTAAAAGATAGTCATTTTGGAAACTGAAAGTTTGATTATGTAACAAGTGTTTAAAGCTTAAGTGTCTAGATATTTACAATGTTGTATAAGATGATAAATTGGAATTGGGTAAATTAGCAGGGTATGGGTGCTTTTGGTAAGCGCTATTGCTTAGCGCATTGTAAGCCGCCCTGAGTCTCCGGAGAAGGGCGGCATATAAAACAATTTTTTTAAAAAAAAGTAAATAAAGGGGAAGGTAGCAATCATGAATGCAAAATGCTAAGGGAAGGGTTGGGGAAATATTTTGTGGAATTCTAATTGAGACAGTATGAGATGAGTATTAACATTTAAAAAGAATAATGCAGAGAGTTTGCAGACTAGACATGTTTTTTTATCTTTAGCAGGCTATAGAGAAATGAATGAATGTAAGAAAAATTGATTTAAAGAAAGCATGTGGTAAAATGAATAAACTAGGATTATGGAATATTTTGAATGAATAGGGAGTTGAAAGTTGATTGCTGAGTGTGATAATAGCAGTGTATGATGGAGATAAACTGTGTATAGAATAAATTGTACGCTTAGTGAATGGTTTAACTTTGAGCAAAAGTAAGAAGGATGTATGATGTCCCCTTGGTTATTTAATGTATTTATACATAAATGTATAAGGAATACTTGTGGTGATGCTAATGTGCATTGGTTGAGAATATAAATGTAGATGTATTTATTTAATGCAGAAGAAGTTCTGTTGTTGACTCAAAATCTGAATGATTTATAATGAATGTTAGACAGCATGCATGATACAATAAGAAACATGGATATGAAAATTAATGTATCACCATAATTGACAGGGAATCTGGAGTGAAAATTGCAAGTTAAATATAAATAGCAGAAAACTAGAGCAAGTAGTGAAATTTGTGTAACTTGATAGAAAATTTACTAAAAATGGGACAATGGATGGAGAAATGTAAATATATGCAAATATTCCAAATGACAGTTGGATGTGACAAGAGAAATGAGAGTTGAAAAGAAAAGAAAGTTGAATGGAGTATGAATACAGTTTTTAAGAAATGTGCTTGTGTAGTAAAACAAGAAGATTTATCCAGAATGAATGGGTAAATGTTGGTTCAATACAAATGCGATTGACCAGTATGAAAGAAGTACTTTGACGTAGAGTGATTATGTAGAGAGAATCAGTGAGACTCCAACTGCAAAGGAAATACATGAAGAAAATGTGAATGTGTATCTGTGCTATTAAGTTCCCCCATTGCCACCATTGACCAGCAACCAGTTTTGAATGGCAGGAATGGACAATGTTATATTGCATTCATCCTTCACCCACCATGAAAGTGAACTCTAGGCACATTTTCCTGTTACATTTTCTTGCTTCTGTAGCTCAAGTACTTCTACCTGTTTTGCTGTGGAGTTTTCTTCCTATCTAGACTCTCACTTTGATGTGTATGTATATGTGTATATGCATATCTATATCTAATATATATCTATATATCTATATAATATCATCTACATCTATATCATCTATATCTATACATGCACACACATACAGACATACATACACAGGAGCAGCATAAGTATGCACTGTAAATACAACATGAGAAAGTCCTAGTTGTATGGAGATGGCATTGAGATCCACAGGAAGAGGACATAATAAATTAAAACAAACACCTAATCTAAGAAAATTCCTATTGAAAAAATGAAAACCACAATGATATTTCCTCTTGAGTTTGGGCCAAAACACTATGTAATAAAGCCACTTTAACTTGGTTGCAAAAAGCCAGGAGAAGGAGCAGCAGAAGCAGAAGGCTGGTCCCCTTGCCAAACCCCAGCTATCACAGAAAAGGCAGAGATCTCAGCAGACTCTTTGGCAATGCTCAGTGCAGCTTCTGTTTAGTAAGGCATTGTCTATTGTAATCAGATTCTGTGTCATTAGGGATTAAAGATAATGATCAGCACTTTGTATTAAGCTCAGAAGTTTACTAACAACCATTGCAGAAACTTCAAAATCAATGTTATTTTACAGTGATAGGGTTGACCTGCCACTTCTCTACTAGCTGTATGTTTGTATCTGTTGTATTTTTGATAATTTCCAAAGGTGAGTTTCCCTTAACATAAAAAATATCAAATAACTATAGTCATAAAAGGATTAGGTGTATCACGGAAATGGCAAAATGGAAAAAGAAAACAGATAAGCAGAAGCAACTGAATATGAATTAAATAAGAATAGTATACTTGGAGGGACTCAGTTGCAGTGATAATAGTACACATCAAAAGAACTGAAGGACCAAGTAAGATATAGATCATCATAGAGAAAATCTATTTATGTGATCAATAAGAATTTACACCAGTTGGATGGCACATATTAAATATAGAGAATGGTTTCAATAATAAGAAATCAATACTAATAAGTAGTATCAATATTATTGTATGAACAGATGCTTACTGATAAGCATTATTTATAAGTGTAAAATTAAAAAGTGACCAGCCACCATTTCTAGACTTTTTTAAAAAAATCATTTTAACTGAAGAGAAAATAGCGCTTTAGGTGCTATAGAAAAAAAACCCTGCATTAAATGTTTGATATGGGCATAATAAAATGTATTGATGATATAGAAAAAGAAAAGGAATATCACAAACTTCTGAGAACATAAATCTGCATCTTCAATCTGTCCAACTAACATTAAAAACAAAAATTAAAGACATAAAGGTTACATCTTAAATTATTAGCTCTACAACACAATATAGAGCATTATTATTAATTTACAAATAATGTTTTAAAACATCAGATACTTATCAGACATAGAGTTGTATATTTTGCAAGATTTTATTTTGTCTAGGGTATTAATTTTAGTAACAAACAAACTATTGAATTTTCATTTATATCCATTGCATGTTCTTATCTACGACCACTGGATTAATTAACAGTGTATTTTTATTATCACTTTTATATGTTACATAAATGATTTATTGCACCTGAATTTCAAGCCAGATTAGAATTGATTTTGTTCTGTATAATAGCAAGCATGTATTCTTTAAACAACAACAACAATTCTTTACATTATTATTTTTTCTTGGGACTGATCTATTTCCAAAAGCATTCAGTATCTTCTTCAGAGAAATAATATCAAAATGTGAGAATTGGAAGAAAGCAGATCTTTTACAATTATTTGAATGTGCAGTGAGCCTTTAAAGACTTGATAATAATACATATTTGATTTCTTGCTAGAACAAAAGTAGTTTTTTCACCTAGACTTTTTGTATGGACTTTGTAGAAAAAAGCTTGATACTCCTATCAGTGGCTACAGTTATAAGAGCACATAATACTCCAACTCTAGTTTTGTTATAGTGCTTGAGAAATTTCAACGACAGCAAAAGAAGCTGCTTCTGTGTAGGAAACCTGTGGTAGAAAAAACTAAATAACAGTGTAGCTTTTATGTTTACTCCTAGTGGATACATCTCTTTTATATTTGTATTTTATTCTATGTAGTGGAATTTCAGTTTTAAATTGAATTTTTAGCCTGCTGTCTATTAACTGCCAGCAAAACATGCTTTTCTCCATTTAGCTGCCATTTAGAGTTCTGTGACTCTCTTCAAAGATTGGAGTTGATAGCAAAGACGAATGAGAATCTGTAGCCTGAATGGAAATTTTCTCCATATAAAGAAAACTTTATGTAAACAATTATAAACATATAAAGGAAAATCTCACTGGCAACAATTATCCTTCATAGATTTTAATGAACTATACTTAAATCCATATTTAAAACTGGATGGCTCATACCACTCCACAAAAATATTGCATTTACTGTGTGATCTGAAATCATGAGAGGCAGAACCATTTTCCAAGATAATCATATTTAAGTGAACTGAAACTGTATATGTATACCACAGCTGCTAAAATGAGTAGTTCTGATTATGTCAACAACAATAAAAGAAAGAAAGTAATATGAAAGTAGGTTCAATTGTGTTTTCCAATGTTATTAATGCAATGTTATAAAAGCTATGTATATTTGGTTAGAGGCTAAATTGAACATCTGGTAAATTGGAGGCTTCACACCTGTTTTTTAATGAATAAAATATTAAATAATTGGTTTTGAATAATTTCTTTATTGTGACAAAATGATGTTTATATAGAAATTCAATTCATAAATGTAATATGTACAAAAAATAAACTAAGGCATTAAAAATGTTAATACTACTTTAATATCAGCTCTGCATTTATATTGAATAAAGCTAATAAAAAAATTGTAAAACAAATTTGTAAATGAACCAAAAGCCAAAATAAAATGCATCAAGCTGTAGCAAGCAGATAATCTAGTTGCTCTTGATTTTTTTTAAGTAAAACTGCAAAACAATTGACAAAAGAAATGTTTTCCTGATCTGGAAATAAAGACCAGTACAAATGTATCAAATTTATGTCATTTTAAAAGAAAGAGGGAGGGAGCATTCTGCAAAAGAATCTAAGTAGAGTCAAATATGTTTTTGGATAGGAGATAATCAGGAAATTCCAGGTTCATGGGCTGGAATGGGAAGAACACAATGGCAAGCCACTTCAGTGTGAGTCATTTACCTTTAATTTATGGATATTGTCAGTATTCCCATTATCAGTCTGGTTTTTATGAAATATAGCTCCAATTTAGTTACAGTTGAAGTATATTAACTTTCTAAATGTAAAATGTCTTTTGACATCTCATGTTTACAACTTGCACTGTAAGTGTAGTACAGTGGTTAAGAAGTTGAACTGAGAGGAAGAAGGCGTAGGTTCAATGCAACCTTTTTTAAATCAATGTTTCAGTGGAACCTACTGGGTGAATTTTGAACCAGACAACTCTTTTCAAGGATATTGTATTGTTGTGACATAAAATGAAGAGAAACATCCTCATCTCTCTCTCTCTCTCTCTCTCTCTCTCTCTCTCTCTCTCTCCCTCCCTCCCTCCTCCCTCCTCCCTCTCTCTTCCCCCTACATAAAAGCTATCTTGAATACTTATGGAAAAAATGGAGTACAATTTTGTTTTTGTCACCAATGTTAAAGCCACCTGATTGAATTTTGCTATGTCACCCAGTCACAGTTTCGTGACATTGCCCAGTTGCAGCTTTACAAACTTTCAGCTACTAGTAAGATCAGTGACAGCTGCATGTGCTAATTCTTTAGCACATGCAAGACCCTCTTTATTAACTTGGGCTTTAAGGATCATTCAGGACTGTTGCTATTATGTTGCCTTCCTGTTTCATAGCAACTTCCCTGCCCGAGCTCCTTGACTCCTGAGTCAGAGATCTGATATAGCTCCAGAGTTTATGGCCTTCACGCCAGCCATAAATGCATAGATCTGTGCAAGGTCACACAGACCCTGACACAGGAGAATCTGTGGTCAACTTGCTGGGCAAGTCAACATAGAAAATTTCAAATGGAGATCTTGCAGGGCAGTAGGCAACTAGTCATAAATATAGCCATTCCAAGGCTTTTGTAATTGCAAACAGGCATTAAATGACAGGTTATAAGTCCAAGACTAACTATTTTAAAGCAATAGTATTTCACCCCCATTGTGTCTGTATATTACTATCCATTGGTCTTGTTTTGGGTGATCCAAGCCCTTCTGGGGAAGGAGAACCTCAAAATTCACCTACAAGGCTGTGCAGAGGAATTTTTAGAACATGTGTTAGACAATATCACTCAAATTTGTTCTCAGTTGGAGGCCAGCCATCATGAGGCCAGTGGAGATCCCTGGAGCACATCCTTGCTCTGTTATCTGGGAATAGTTTGAAACGGCTGAGCCTGAGGAAATGGACATGGTACTTATGACTATAAATTTAGCTAACTCCTCCTTAGATTGATGCATTTCCTGGCTAGCTAAACCTGCCTGAGAGGGTACATGTGACTGGGTTCTGATTCTGTGGTTAATTCATCCTTGAAAAAAGGAAGTTGTTCTATGACAACATAAGCAAAACAAAACAAAACACTTAAAAGTTAGAATTTTTCTGCAAAAGTAGTGAAAAAAGCTTTACAAGATTGGTCAATTCCCATACTGATGCCTTGACATTAAAAATATGAGCCTCGCTATCCCTTTAATAATGCCAAAAGTGCATCTGTGGGTATGAGGTGTAACATAATGTATATTGTATGTTCTGTAGATTGTAGCATCATTGAAATGATTAGGCACGTTTAAAACTCTACATTTCATATTGCCATATGTTTCTTATATGGAAAATGTTATTAAAAATAATTGTCAAGCTTAATTAGCAATGCAAGCGTCTTCCAATTGCTAAAGATTTTTTTTTATTGGAACTAGAATTTGTTTAATGTACTTTATTATAAACAAGCATGCTTTTTTTTTCTTCTAACAGGCCTACCAGCCAAGAGATGCCAGCATTAAAAATGTATTAGAGTTGGAGGTCTAGACAGGATCCAAAAGATCCCAAAGAGATCTTTTCTCACACGCCTACAGAAAAAGATTAACAATTTTCAGACAATGCTGGGCTATTAAAATTGCATGCAGCTGTACAAAAAGAATTCCAGAAAGAAGGTTTTTTAAAAAGCCTCTGGATATGCTATGTTTATAAAGCAGATATATAAAAAAATTCCTCTTTATATTGAAAAGACAGTACAAGACTTTATACTTGGAAATACATTAAACAAACAAACAAACAAACAAACAAACAAATAACACACAACTCCTCTTACCAAAGACTTCAATCTGTCCTTCTAATTTAATTTTTATTCACTACTGTCAACCTTATTATTGGCTATTTATTTATTTGTCAAATTTATATGGCTGCCCATCTCATACAAAGTGACCCGTGGGTGGCATACAATAATGCCAAGAAATTAAAACATTACACAAAACTGATTAAAAGACTAAACATGGATGAAACGAGACCAAGAGAGGGGAAATATTAGATATAATACATCCAAGGTGCAGCCTCCCTGTTATCAGGGAGACCCCAGGCTTGATGAAAAGACATGTTTTGAGAGCCTTCTAGAAGGCTATAAGGGTTACAACTATCCTCACTTCAGGAGGGTTGATGTTTCAGAGGGTGGGAGAAAAAGATGTCACATCAGATGGCAATCTTTCATAGACAGGACATGCAGCATGCCTCTCCTGCCTGATCTGATGAGATGAGATTGCTGTTCTTAATAAGGTCAGAAAACCATGAGACTGCATCAGCAGTAGCACTAGATCAGTGGTGAAATCCTACCAGTTGGCACAGGTTCAGGCAAACTGGTAGTGATAAAAGCTACCAGTTGGTCCGAACCGGTATTCATCAGCTGTGATGAACGATTTAAAATCACTAGAAAGCGGGAAATCCTGCTTTCTAGTGAACCTAAATCGCGCAGCCCAGCTGTCCCCCTTCGCTGTTCTACTTACCTTCCCAAGCCTCCTTTTTCCGCTTGCAGCACGCGTTTGATGCATACCGTGTATATGCGGGCAGCAAACCGGTGGTAAACCGGGGAGGATTTCACCACTGCACTAGACTGCAGAGTGCCAGGATTTCAAGTCCTGTCCTTGAATTTTCTGGAAAGCTCCAGTATATTGCATGTTCTGCTGATGCCAACATTTGATACACATTTGATCTTTAAAAATAACACCTTTGCTTTCTGCATGTCAAAAACTGAGATGTGATAATTTTTTTTTGTAAATATTTTTTATTATTTTTCAAACATAAGCATAAAATATAACTTTCAAGAGCAAAAACTCGATCCGGTCATAGATGGTTACCATTTCTTTGACAGACTCCATTCACAATTTCCCATTGCATCTTTAACAGGTAAAAGTTCAAAACATAAGAAGAATAAATTTTAACATAGATTCTAACATCCTTATCTATATAAATCTATTATATCAATACAATTTTAATTTCATATTTACTTTAGCTCATTTGTGTCTAAGTATCAATCCTGCTTATATCTGTTTCTTCTCCACATTGTCTTTATCATCTCTTTTACCATCAGTTGCAAAATACTTTTTAACAATATTCTAATCTCTTATTCTAATTATTAACCACAATTTTATCACCTCAAATCTTAATTTCAAATTCAATACATCTCCATTTTTCTTACCATTTATACAACAAAATTCTAACTACATTTCTTAGACTCTTGACCCATTCCATCAAATCTTGATATCTTAAATTTTATCATTACTTTTACACATTTCAAATTACACAGATTCATCCCTAAAATTTTATTTAAACTAATTGCTAGCATGTTCTCCTCCATGCCTCCTTCTATTATTTGGCTAATTTCCAGCATGTTGTGTTTGGCTGATTTCCATCCTAATCTCCTCCAGAGCACCCACTATTTTGGCTAATTTCCAGCATATTCTCCTCTGAGCCTCCCACCATTATTGGCTGATTTCCAGCATTTTATGTTGGCTGATTTCCAGCATATCTCCTCCAACTCTCCTGTTGCTTGGCTGATTTCCAGCATTTTATGTTGGCAGATTTCCAACATATCTCCTCCAACTCTCCTCCTGTTGCTTGGCTGATTTCCAGCATTTTATTGGCTGATTTCTAGCATATTATATTTGGCTGATTTCCAGCATAGTCTCCTCCAAAACTCCCACCATTATTTGGCTGATTTCCAGCCTATTCTCCTCCAACTCTCCTACCATTGTTTAGCTGATTTCCAGCATTTTAACTAGTTTCCAACATATTTCTCCCGAGTCTCAAACTCTTAACTAGTTGGTACCCATCACCTCTTCTTTTAATTTTCCCCTGCAATATAATTATCTATTTCATGTCAGTTTCCCAACATACTTTTTCAAATTAGTTCTCAATATGTTTCATAATAATCATTTCCAGCATATTTTAGATTAAATCACACTTTGTTACTAAGGTCTGTGTATCTTCTTGTTTCATTCAATAGAACCATAATTAAACATTTACCAATCTAATTGCTTACAAGTTAAAGTCAAAACATATTATATCAAACATTTATTTTTCTTAAAGTTATCCCGTATTTGTATATACTCTTCTTTAATATTTTTAGCCACCTTTATCTCAATCCTCTATTTTGATTACCATCTTTTATTTTCTATTTTTATTACTCCAAAACCCCTCCAGTTTTTATCTAAAAATCATTTATACCTTTAAGCTTTTAAACATTACATTTCAATTTAATTACATTTGATTTTATCTTCTTTTTCCTTCCTTCTCCTTTCTGTCCAGCTGTTCCACTTCAAAAGTCTATCTGCTCAATTTAAAAATTGTGTGTGTCGCTTTAATGCTTTTGGAATGTCTAGTCCATGTGTGATGCATCAATGTCCTGTCTTTGTTCCTACGCCGCACCCAGTTTTTTTTGCTAGGCTTGTTAAATTCCATTGTGAAAAATCCAAAATATTATTTCTTTCTTCATAGAATCACCCAGGGACAGAGTAGGAATCTCCAAAATCCATAAATTTAATGTTAATTTCAAAATAGTCCAAGGTATAAAGCCATTTACAATGTTTCTTTTCCAAACGAAAGGGAAATCTCTTTAATCCACTCTCCTGCTTAGTCACTGCAGATTCCATGGCAATTATGTAGCCACCCGTCTGTCACACTTCATTAGCCTTGTTAACTTTCTAAAGGTGTAAATTCCCAGAAAAACATTTCTCCAATCAACTCCAAATAAGTAAAAAAAGATAGAATCCAATTTTAAAATTATTAAGTGCCAATTATTCCAAATCAAATTTCAAAGTCTGTCATGGGTCTTTGTCTCCAAAAGTTTTTTTTCCCTTAATTTTCAAATCCCATAAATTTGCAGCCGCTATTTAAGGCTTGGGGTCTTATTTTTTTATCCATTTAATTCTGTTGCTTTGCCTGGGTTGGTGTCACTCATCCGGCTTCAAGGTATTGCTCTCTCCTCTTCTCTCCAGCACAATCTTTTTCCCAGTCCACCGCGGCTTTGCGACAGCCGCCATGGCTGCCTCCCCCCATCTCCGACTTAGAGGATTTCCTCTGGCCTCCGAGGAACTTGCCTGTTCCTCTTGGCCCAGCGAGGTGCTCCTCTTCTCCCCCCATCCCTACAGGATGGGGTCAGTCCAAGACCGATCGGAGGATGGATCATCAGTCGGGGGTTTTGCGGGCTCGTCATTCCCCCGACTGTATCGCCGCGGTTCCAGACCGGAAGTCTGAGATGTGATATTTTTATGTAATTGGCTTTCCATCATTCCAATGGCCATGACAATAATGCCAGTGAGATTTTCATATAGGCTTCAGTAACAGAAGTTTTAAGTTTTTTTTAAAAAAAGAAAGATATAGCCACCTATCTCAACAAAGGTGACGCTGGGCACTGCAAACAGATTACTAATACTGCCTATAATAATTGCTTGGATGTGAGTCACTGTCACCACTACTATTTGTCTATTTCAATAATTCCTCTGTCAGCGATATTAAACAAGTCAGGCCATAGCTAATAAACATCAAAATCATCTGCCAGGCTATCCTACCTTCTTTACATGGATGATTTGAAGCTGTATGGAAAAATACAATCTGAAAAGGAATCACTGCTTAACACAGTCCAAATATACAGTCAAGATATTGCAATAGAGTTTGAACTGGACAAGTTCACCCTCACCATTAATAGGGAAAATGGTAAAAACTAAAGAAAGCAAGATGCCCTATGGAAATAATATCAAGAGTCTGGATGGAGAAGATCACTACAAATACATGGGCATCCTTCAGGCTGACAACAACAAGCACACTGATGTCAAGAAGAAGTTAGTAGTGAATACATCAGAAGAGTGAAGAATACCTTAAAGTCCAAACTCAGTGGCAGAAATTCCAACAAGGTGATGTTTGCAAATCCAGTGATTAGATACAAAGCTGGAATAATGGATTTTACTATAGTAAGACAAAGTATTACATGGCCAGTACATAAAACAAATAGTAGGTAAAGCAAATAACAACATGACTTGGCAATGGATAAAATTGAAATTGAAAAGGAGAAGGTGCCAATTCAGGCTGCACAAGTCAAGTCTTCAGAACAAATGCATTATAAAGCCAGAATTGAAAAGGTACAGTAGCTACAGATAGCAAATACCACATCTGCAAAGAAACTGAAGAAACATGGACCACTGAATTAGCTGCTGCAAAAAGATCACACAGATTACAAACAATGGCATTACAAAGTAGCAACAATGATACATTGGAATACCAGCAAGAAATACCATTTGCCTGCCAGCAAGGACTAGTGGGACCACAAAACAAAGTATAAAAAATGCAGAAGCTAAAGCGTGGGTCTTTAGAGTTTAGACAAGCAAGCTCCTGTCTTATAACCCCTAGATTTTAAAAATTGTTGATGAGAAAGAGTCTGGATAGTAAACATTGCAATACCCAGGGATTGCAAAATAGAAGAGAAAGAACTGGAGAAAAACACAAAATGTAAGTTTCTACAAATAGCAGAAGGAACAATTGTGGTAAAAGAAAGCATAGATATACAAATAGTATAAGGTGTCTTGGGTGGAATCTCAAAACAACTGGAGCACCACTTGAATACCATCGACATTGACAAAATTACCATCAGTAAATTGCAAAAGGCAGTTTTATTTGGAACAGCTTACATCCTATGACTGTGATGGCGAACTATGGCACGCGTGCCACAGGTGGCACGCGGCGCCATATTGATGGGCACACTAGTGTTGCCCTAGCTCGGCTCCAGCATGCATGCACGTGCCAGCCAGCTGATTTTCAGGCCTTCCGGGCCCACCGGAAGTTGGGAAATAGGTTGTTTCCGGCCTCCAGGGGTGTGGGGAAGGCCGTTTTTGTCCTCCCCAGGCTCCAAGAAAGCCTCTGGAGCCTGAGGAGGGTGAAAAATGGGCCCACTGAGCCCACTGGGCCATTACATGCCAAAAGTGGGGGGAGCGTGGAGGGGTCATGTGTGCGGGGGTGGTGTGCATTGAATTATGGGTGTGGGCACACATGTGCGTGACCCTTCCGTGCTCCTCCCGCTTTTGGCATGCAACGGCAAAAAGATTAGCCATCACTGTCCTATGGCAATACATTTAACGCCATCAGACAACAACATCTGCCTATCCCAGGTCCTTGTGAAGGACTCAGTAGTTGCATAAAAATCCCAAATCCAGTGTAAACATGGCTGACTGTGTGATCAGTTGTAATAATAATAATAGCAATAGCAATAGCACTTAGACTTATATACTACTTTACAGTGCTTTACAGCCCTCTTTAAGCAGTTTACAGAGTTAGCATATTGCCCCCAAAAATTTGGCTCCTCATTTTACTCACCTCGGAAGGATGGAAGGATAAGTCAACCTTGAGCCTGGTGAGATTTGAACTGCCAAATTGCAGGCAGCTGGCAGTCAGCAGAAGTAGCCTGCAGTACTGCACTCTGACCACTGTGCCACCATGGCTCATACTAGACAAATATGACTACATTTACAAGAAAGAAGTATGGATAATAGACAAACATGACTACATTTACAAGAAAGAAGTATGGATAAATAGCAATAGCACTTAGACTTACATACTACTTTACAGTGCTTTGCAACCCTCTCTAAGCGGTTTACAGAGTCAGCATATTGCCCCCAACAATCTGGGTCCTCATTTTACCCAACGTGGAAGGATAGAAGGCTGAGTCAACCTTGAGCCTGGTGAAACTCGAACTGCCAAATTGCAGGCAGATGACAGTCAGCAGAAGAAGCTTGCATTACTGCACTCTAAGCATTGCGCCACCACAATAATGTAGCTGATAATAGAAAAATCGATGAAAAAGAAGTACTAAAAATTTAAAAAATAGGAATAAAAAACATAAAGAACTTTAAATAGATGAAAAAATGTAGAAGAAGAAAGTTGTGGTGGTGCCAATAATAGCTGGGACACTTGGTGCCATTCCAAAATATCTGAAAAAGCATTTGGTTTTTCATCAATTACAAAAGCTGAATTACTTAAAACAGCACATATATTATGATGATATATTTATCATAGAACCTTGAAAAGAATCCCGTAATCAAAAGCATCAAATTGCAACTATTTTCTAGACCACGTGTGTCAGACTCACAATGTCATGTTGCCATCACATAACATTTCAGGATATTTTTCCCCTTTGTGGAGCTGGGGTGGGCATTGCCTGCATGTGACACACTTGGCCTGTTGGCCACCAGCTTGATACCCCTGTTGTAGACTGTGTTTAAATAGCAATTATAACAGTAATAATAAACAATAATAGTATTATTCCAGAGACAATTTTGAAACAATTTTGAAAAAGTGCACCCATTTGTAGACTTACGAATTTAAAGCAAGAGTACATAACATATCTGCTTACAACTTGTGCTAGGCTTGCATGGGTTGTTTGGGGTCTTTGTGGGGGGACTTTGGACTTAAATAAGCTTAATTTTTATAAGGTGTGAAATATATGCTTTGACCCTCTGCAAGGTTTAAAAGTCTCCTTCCAAAACAGGTTGCCTGTTTGGTCCTGTTCCTATCTCCTTGAGTTCTGGAAGAAACAAAATAGATACTGGTAGGCTGCAATCCTTCTGTAGGCTACATTTTTAATACATCTGACTGAAAGGTAGGATATAAATTAAGATATTGCAACTATATCTTCATTCCAACAGTTGCTTATGTTCATACTGGATGTATAAAGGCAATGCCTTTATCCAGAATTCAGTTTCCGCCAGCATGTCCAGTTTCCTTAAAATAAAGGGATTTTTTTTTTTGAAGTGTGAACATTCACAAGCAGATGGTCGACATAGGGAGCCATATGTTCAAAATGTTTGATTTTTCCCAATAACAGAGAGCCTGCCTGTGGATAATATGCCAGCAATATCTGTGCACTCGCTAGTGGGCTAAGGAGAGCATTGATTGTTAGCAGCTGTAGAAGCCTTTTGCTCAGCTCCCTGCTAGAATAACAAGCACAAAAGGCCTGTGGATTTTACAAGAAATGCTGGGATTAAAAAGCTGAAGCAAAGATAGTGGTGTTTTTACAATCAAAGTCAATCTCCATGAGCACCGAGAAAAATTGGTCAGTTTACCTCTTGGAACACAATGGTTATCTGTATGGTCACTTCAAGACCTTAATAAATACTAGTGGCAGTTCTTACATAAACCAGCTGGGAGACATTAGTTCCCTAATAGCAAAACAGTTCCCTGAATGATGTAAACATGTTCTCCATCTCTGCGGCATGCCCAACTGCCTACAATTAATATAATAAATATTATGAGGCAAGGAGAGTCAGCATATTCTGTTAATTGTGTCCCTCTTCCAGCATTATTCCTGCAGGTGGCCCGGGACCACATTGCTTCCCGTTCCCTGAGGGGTCTGTATCCCTTGATCCAGAGCAAGGCAACCTGAAAGGTTGTCTTGAATTCTAGCCCCTTTTGACAATCAGAAACCTTGATCTTATAGAACCTGCTCCTTGTTCTGCCCAACCCTCTATTTAAAAAAAAAAGCAGAAATGAAAGTAACGATGCCTTGAAGCTGAGCTGTGCAGAACTCCTTGATTCTAAATGGTGTAAAGATTGAATCAAGTTGTTTATTATGGAATTGTTTCCATTGAAGCTCAATCTGCTTCCCCTTTTTTTAGATTCCCTGTTTTGGGGAATTTGCTTTTCAT
Source organism: Pantherophis guttatus (assembly GCF_059756535.1). NCBI lineage: Eukaryota > Metazoa > Chordata > Lepidosauria > Squamata > Colubridae > Pantherophis > Pantherophis guttatus. The sequence goes on from NC_142064.1 coordinate 42,551,689, forward strand.
GATTGATAACTATTTTTTCTAAAAAAAAAAGAAATGAAAGGTATGTTCAGTATTTGTCTTACACTGGGCATTTAAATAATAAGGAACACAAACACACTCAAAATCTTTGCAGCCCCTCTTTTTTCCTTCAAATCTGACTTCTTTTTACTAACTTATATTGCTGTGTAGCAAAATCTAAAAGACTATATGTGAAACAAAGAAGAATATGGTGCTGAAGCTGGATTTATCATTTTCATACACAGCCCAATACATTTATCAAAACTATATTTAAGATTCTTCTGTAGAGTGAACCAAATATTTTCAGAAGATTTTCCTATCCACCAAATATTGCCTTTTAGGATAGATTATATCTGGGCACAAAGTCTTCTATGATGATTAAAGCTTTACAGGATACATTCTCCTGGGCATTTTCCCAAATGAAATGGCCAAATGAACCAAAGGAAATGACTGAAAAAATCCAATGAAACAGCTAAAAGGCTCGATGAAGCATACAAATTCTGACTATTTAATATAATCAGGTGGGGAGTTCATATGATGTCATGTTACACTTCAGTAGGAAATGAATCAAAGTAATTGTCACAAAATGAATGGCAGAGAACTTAAGGGAGAAAGATACAATTGAGAAGATTCATCAAATGATTTAATAATGTGGCTGTCAATTGCAAATTAAAAAAGCAGAATAACTAAATAGCCTATGGGACCGCCATAAAATTCAGGTAATTAGAAGTATGGATAAATGGGAGTTATGTTTACACAAGAAGCCTACAGTGAATTTGGAGACTTAGAATTCCTTCCTGGTACGGAAATTTTCATACTATGGGCCTAGGATCACTCTATAGCCAGTAAATGCCACATTAGTAGAACAGTGAGATATATGTTTGCATACATAGTTTCTACAAAAAAATTGCAAGTAGAAGTGAAATAGCAATAGCACTTAGATGTATATATTGCTTCATATTGCTTTACAGCACTATCAGCACTATTTACAGCACTATTTGTAAAATGCCAGCCTATTCCCCCCAACAATTGGGTCCTTGTTTTACTGACCTTGGAAGGATAGAAGGCTAAGTCAACCTTCAGCCAGTCAGGATTGAAATCCTGCTGTGGATAGAGTTAGCTTGCAATACTGCATTCTACCACTATGCAACCACAGCTCCTAAGAAGAAAGAAGTGTCAATTTTTGTTGATTTGCTCCTCTCCCTACTGTCTCTCAGTCTCCCACCCCCAATAGTTGTTTGATGAGTGTAGCTGTCATGGGAACCTTTCATAACAATGGAAAGTATGAATGTGGCCAGAACGGAACAATTGTTGCTTCAGAAGGAGCTTTATGATAAATTATAGTCTCTGAAAATAATAACTAAAAAAACATTCAAATACATAATGCTAAAATGCGTTTGTTTTTAATGCCACATGCATGAAATGTCTGACTAGCAATAATTCAATACAATAAAGTTCAATTTAAACTTTATCCATTTAAATTCAAATGCAGTAGCTTAACTGAAAACTGAGTTGTAAATAATAGTAACAAATGATACTAAATTTTTAGGCTTGCATTTTCTTGCTTTTATAGTTTTTCAGCTATTTTTAATTTGCAGTTACTTTTATTTTAGTTTGTCAGTATTATTTTAACAGTAAGTAACTTAGAGTCTTCTTTCTGAAAGGGTCCCCATAGATCTAATAAATATACATAGTTTGCAGATTAAACTGAACTATTCATATATATATATATATATATATATATATATATATATATATATATATATATATATATATATATATATATATATATATATATACACACACATACATACATACATACATACATACATACATACATATACATATTATAAACTATTCTAAAAATATGAGTTCCAGGTATATTAGTAAAGAAAGAAGCAGACACCTGTGACCTCCGGAACTTAAAATTTTAAAATTTTAAGCAAGCAGATGGCTGACGAAAGCTTAGTAAAATAAAATTTTAATTATTTTAAAATTTTAAGTTCCGGAGCTCGCAGGATGTCTGGTTCTTTCTTTACATATACATATACAGTACATATACATATACATATACACATACACATACACATACATATACATAAAAACCAAGGATTCTTGTAAATTTCTGTGCTGCTAAATAAAAACTGAAGCTGAATATATTACTTTTTCAAGTCTAATATAAAATAGTCATCCCATTGTTAGATGCTTCTATAATGTAGAAGTGTCTTTTTCTTGTTTTCTGACACTTTTCAATAACATATGTAACTGCCTAAATATGGCTTTAAGGTAGTTTTGCAGTCAGATAATTTACTATAATGCCAAAAAGTTGAAATCTATAATCATTGGCCATCATTAAGACTATCCTGACTCTCTACCACCAATGGACACCCCTGATGAGCTGTTTGGATAGGAAATAGTGAACAGAAATAATAAAAGATAATCAGATTTTTTTAAAATTAGCAATCTGAAATAAATTGTATAAAATCCCTTTCAGAAATATAGCCATAAAAATATGTATAAAATAACCTTAGCTCCAGGAAGGCAATCCAGCTCAGTGTATTAAAAAGATATTAAAGCAGCTTCAAATTACATAAGATTAAGAATGGCTATAATTGAATACCGAACAGCAGTTTTGCCTGCCTAAAACTAAGAAAAATTTGAACCATATCATGCTGGAATAGCAGAGAAATTTGTTGGTTTTGACAAATTATAAAAATGTACCCATCTTACATTTACCAAATCAATATAGAAAAGGGATTGCAATGACACATAAATTAAATAAATGATTTAATTTATTTAAGTTTAGGTTGTAACCCGATAACACTCCTCTGACAACCATGCACTAGATATGATTGTTTGTAAAGAAACCTTAGCACACAAGCAGCTGGCCAGCTTAAGGAACTCCATATCATTGGGGTACCTACTTATGGGTAGGTCCTAGTGTTAGTGAGTGCTTGATTAGCACTAATTAGCATTAGTGACAGAGAGCCCTTATATATGAGTGCTTTCCATTATAAACAACTGTGCAGAACACGTTCTGATCAAGATACCAGCTAATCCCAAACAGCTGCTTCTAATTGTATATTCCAGATGTTTTAAGCATAACAAGGTGGTGACAGGAACTTTCATAGCCTAGAACTTACTTTACCCAAAGTTTATATAGTGTTACAATGAATAATTATTATGGTACTTTAGGTCTGGGAAGTTAACAAACCTACAATGAAGATATTAAGTACACTTGGTATAATGTCATGGCCCAATGAGAATGAGCATCCTGTGAAAACAATCCACTTAGCAAAGCTAGGTGTGCGTGTGTGTGTGTGCACATGCATATGTATATATACACACACAGAGAGACACATTAAGACACATTTTTTTGAATGCTGGTTGAGATTATGTTAGATATTTCTAACATTAATTTTGGAATTAATGTAGGTTAAGTTTGTTAAACATTTAAAATTTTCAAGTACAGTATCTTCTATGGAGTTCTTAGTGTTCTCTGAACTTGGTTGTTTTCTTGTAGATGTTCTGTTATCCAGCTAGGTAACATCTTCAGTGCGCTCAAGCTCAAAGAGTACCAAGCTCAATAAGCACCAAGGATTCCATATTTCAATTGTCAGCTACGTATATTCTCTTCTTTTTGGTATGGTCTCTTTCTTTTTCTGTTACAGACATGACAGACAACAGGAACATCCATGTGTGTGGGGGTGTGCACCTGCACACAAAGGAAGTTATGATGGTGGCTGGGAGTGTGCAAAGTTCTGCTGTTCTGACCTCGGCTCCGTTAAAAAGCAGGAAGCAGGAATTGGTCCCGCCAAAACCTCTTTTATTTACATGACTGTGAATTACTTTCATTCACAGTCAGCAAGGTTTGTCCAAACAGTTTTTCAAAGGAATATTTCTCAGCACACATTATCTCGCTTGGCAAGCTGCCACGTAACTTGTTTCCAAACACAGAGTAAGGCAAAACTTGGCACAGAGTTTCTTAGAGTCACGAACAGAACTTTTCACTCTTGAAACTACCCAACGAACAAATTGTTTCCTGAAAAAGCCCCCTTCTCGTTCGCACCTCTTTTGTTTCCTATGGGAGGGGCCAATCATCTCCAAGGTATGGCTTTACTCCCAAGTCGACCCTGATTTCTGAGTTGTTCTTGTCTTCTGGCAGCTCTGCGCATGCGCACACTGGGAACGGGCTCCAGCTGTTCTTCTGCCTCGCTGCTGTCTATCTCCCACTCTGCCTCTGATGCAGAGCCCTCATCTGAGCTTTCCCCAGCCCCAGGACTGGTCCATGTTCCTCCCCAACCTTCTCACTGTCTGACTCTGCTGCCAGCACATCTGCCTATTTGTATGTGTATTCCCATTCATAGAGATAACAGACACATCAGGATTTGTTCATTGCAAGACCTGATGAAATGATGATGTTTGATAACTGAGGAGTTCATTTTGCTTCAAAATCGGGGCTGCACCTTTTTCTAGTTATACTCTTATGTCCTCTGATAGTTTATTTCTAAACTATCTCTTCATGCATACTTGCCTTACTGTAAATAAAGAATATAGGTTGCAGCTTTAAGGTAGCATGCAGATGTTCTATGTTTGGAGCTTGGAATTTGGAGTCTCCCCAAACACCTCTAAAAATTGTTTCCCAATTGTAATAACAAAGTTAGAAAAACCCTATGTTTTTTAATACATGTGATGTAATCATATTACTTAGTTTAATGAAATTGTCTTGGTGTCACCAAATTTTTGGGCTGGTCCCCAAAATGCTAATCCTAGTCTAAGAGTCCTTGGCCTGACAAGGATTGTTTACTCTTGAAAACAGATTTCTCTCATTAGCAATTGTACAGAAACTTTCAGTAATTGGTGTTCAGTAATCTGCTTGGCCTTTTCTGAGTCTTCAGTCATCATATATTTAACTGCTGTGTTTGTAAGTCCTACTGTTTAGTGGAAGCAGTGAGATGGGCAGCAAACAAATTAAACAAACAAACAAACAAACAAACAAACAAACAAACAAACAAACAAATAACTTTTATACAAGACCTGTGCTTTATCTAAGACCTATTTTCTGTGCTAGACACAAACTTGATTGGTCATTATGATTTTCTGTTTAGAAATGTGTTTTCATTTCTAAATCTAATCAGTGGAAGTTGGACAACCATAACCCCATAGGTTTATTTTTTAGCAGCATAATTTTGATCTTATCTTTCCAGAACAATAAGTTCATTAACTTGCTGCTACTGAATATTAACACAAAAAGTAAAATAAAGTTGCTTTTGAGCACAGATCAAGTCTTGATGAGTTCATGGAATTTTCTTACCAATAATACGAAAATAGCTCTCCTTTGCCTTCTTCCAAAGTGTTATTGGTTTTGGTTTTTTTAATTTATCTAGCCTACCGCCTATATTATATTGTGTGTTGAAACATGTGGGTGTTAGGAATAACTTATCTCCGTGAAATGTAATTTCTTCCTGCCAATTTTCAGTTGTGTGCAGAAAGATAGCAAAAACGAATAAAGGCAGAACCTGACAACTTTCCATAAGAACATACACATTGAGATGTTCTGCATTACTACACTTACCACTGTTCTTGAATATGTGCCCAAGCATCGCATGGTGTTAACTGAAAATAGTTGCAAAAATTCCAGGTCATAGTCGGCCCAGGACACTGTGGCATAAATATACTGTACAAGTCCTATGGGGCTTGTCCTTGTTACCCATTCCTTCCTTCCCCACCTCCCAGTCATGTGATAAAGTAACCATATTTGGGCAGCAAAAAACCAGATAATCTTAAATAACACACTGGTATTCTGGTTTAACAGTTGCGGACAGGAAGGCACTACAGAGAGTGATCAATTCGGCACAAGAAACCATCGGTTGTCCTCCAACACCACTGGATCACATTGCCAGGTCTTGCTGTTTCAGCAGAGTAAGGAAGATACTTAGGGATGATTCACACCCTGGCCAGTGTCTATTTTCACTTTTACCATCGGGCAGAAGACATCCAAGTATAGCTAGCCAGACAAACAGGTTTAAAAACAGGTTCTACCCATGGGCTGTCAGGCTTCTAAACAGAATCACAATCACTCCATGTACATATGGAAATGTATGACTAATTCCCCACCCACCCCCCCCCAATTACTTGTATAAGGATTATTCTCTATACTATTCATGTTGTCTTGTATTTTCTGTTATGGATTGCACCAGTAGAGGCTAAACCAATTTCGTTGTATACATGATGTACAATTACAATAAAGGCTATTATTATTATTATTATTATTATTATTATTATTATTAGTAGTAGTAGTAGTAGTAGTAGTAGTAGTAGTAGTAGCAGTAGTAGTAGTAAATCTTTAGTGAGATTCACAGCCTTTGAGGCTGGTTAATAGCTCAGCAGCTCAAGTCCTAACCAAGGACCTAGGAACTGTTAAGGTATCGTTGGAGGATATAAGCTGTTCCGAGTAAGGTGGTTTTTTGTAGAGTCAAAATGTTTAAGTCCGGCAAATTTAGAATTTCTAAATAGCGGGGTAGCCCTTTGGATATTGCTCCAAGGGCTCCAATTACAATCGGGACATCACACAATTTCTTTTTCTTCAGTCGCTCAACTTCAATTTGCAAGTCCCGGTACTTTGTGATTGTTTCTTGCTGCTTATCTTCAATCCGTGCATCACCAGGTATTGCAATGTCAATGAACCATACTTTTTTCTTTTCAACTATTGTTATGTCAGGTGTGTTGTGGACCAAGTGCCTGTCAGTCTGAATCCTAAAGATCTTGAGTTTCTCATTCTCTAAAACTTTCTCAATCTGATGTTCCCAGTGGTTTTTGCTGTACTCAAATCCAAACTTCTGGCACAATTTCCAGTGAATGATCTTAGCAACACGGTCATGGCATTGTAGGTAGTCAGTTTGTGAAATTTTGCTGCACTCACTGATCAGGTGGTCGACTGTCTCATCTTTCTCATTGCAGAGGCGGCATTTGCTGTTGGTGGTAACATGTTGTTGTTGTTGTTGTTGTTGTTGTTGTTGTTGTTGTTATTATTATTATTATCATCATAATCATCAACTGAACATTTAAAGATGTGTCATAAATACCATTGACTGATGCTAAGTGCTAGTTGATACGGGTTGCTGCCAGTGTCCTAGGTATCAACCAAGTATCTTCTTAAAATATATGATGTTCCGAGTAGCACAGTTTTTTGCAGTTCCGCTAGTGTTATTGCAGGAAGCTGCAATTTCTTGATGTGTTTTGTAAAATACTTGGACATAGTACCAAGTGCCCCAATGACAATGGGTATCACGGTTACATGTTTCTTCCATAGCCTTGTAGTTTCGATGGCCAAGTCACCATATTTTGTGATTTTTCTTCGACTCTGGCATCTCCTGGTACAGCGATATCAATAAACTGTATGCTTAGGCCCTCGACAACTGTGATGTCTGGCATGTTGTGTTCAAAATGACGATCTGTCTCTATTCGAAAGTCCCACAAGATCTTCACCTTCTCATTTTTTGTAACTCTTTCCACTTTGTGCTCCCATGACTTTTGGATACAGGTAAGACATATTTTTTGCATAATGACCAATGGATTAATTTAGCCTCTTGGTCATGTCTAGCTTTGTAATCAGTTTGTGTAATTTTTCTGCATTCACATATTAAATGTGAAACAGTTTTGAGTTTCTTGTTGCATAGTCAGCCGTTTGGATGGTCAGTGGATTTTTGTATCTTCGCTTTCATGGTGTTAGTTTGTAGTGCTTGTTCTTGACCAGTGAGTGTTAAACTTTCTGTTTCTTTCTTGATGGTTCCCATCTTAAGACATGCCCATGTAAGGTTGTCATCACATTTTCCTTCAATGTTTTACAAGTGTTGTCAATGCAAAACTTTGGTTTTCCATCTATTTAATCTGTCATCCAGCTGTTTTTCCTTATATTCTGCTTTTGTTCCTGTTGTTTTTATAATGTTCTCCATTTTCACAGCCTGCAGCATTTTTTCTGTACTTTGGTTCACATAATCATTCAAACTTCATTTTTCTTCTTCTACAGTTTGATGGGTTTGTAATAGCCCTCTGCCTCCTATTTTTCTTGGCAGGTACAACCTGTCGATGTCACTTCATGGATGTAAAGTGTGGTACATATTCAAAAGTTTGTGTGTTTTCCGGTCCAAGTTTTCCAGTTCAGCCAAAGTCTATTTGATGATTCCAGCTGAGTAGCATATCACTGGAACTGCACATGTATTAATGGCTTTTATTATGTTTCCAGCATTCAGCTTTGATTTTAATATTTTGCGGACCCTTCTGATGTATTCCTTTTGTGTTGACTCTTTGACTTTTCCTTTCAAGATGTTATCTGCTTCCAATATGCTTAGGTATTTGTAACTGTCATCCTTTGCTAATGCTTTCACTATGCTTCCCTTTCCCAGTTCTATTCCTTCTGTATTTTTTTTAATTTTTCCTCACTGCATGGATAATATAGCACATTTTTCAAGTCCAAAATTCATTTTGATGTCCCTGCTGAACAGTTAAATTGTGTTGAGTATTGATTTAAGTTCAGGGGGGCTTTTCGCATACATTTTAAAGTCATCCATGTATAGTAGATGGTTTATCTTGCCATGCTGGCTTGAGATTTGGTATCCCAGTTTTGTGTTTCATAGGATGAGGATGAGGATGAGGATGAGGAGGAGGAGGAGGAGGAGGAGGAGGAGGAGGAGGAGGAGGAGGAGGAGGAGGAGGAGGAGGAGGATCCAAGACTTTGAGTTTTTTATTTATTTTTGGTACCATATCCAGTACTGGTCCGGATTTTTCAGCATAGTAGTGGTCTCCCAAGTACTGAACCCCAATAGGACTGATAAAGAAAAAAAAATACTGAAGGAAGGCACAATTAAGTGAAAGAAGAAATATGGTTGCTACCACTGTCCCCTCCCTTGTCTCTAAATCTGAGTCAACCATTGTTTTAGCAACAGCAATCTGTGTGGCAGGTAAAGCACCAGTGGATTCTTGGTAATCCGAGCTGGCTAGTTTCTTCCTTCTTGCTGTTTTCCTGTTTGTGAAGGAATGTGAGGAGAGCTACCAGATTTCAACTGCAAAAATCCAGAATACCTATAAATGGCAGCAAAGAGATACCCACTCAGATACTATGAGAGTAAGGAAGACTTTCAGGGAGTTGAAGGGAAAGCAATTTAATGTGGTTCGGAGATATCCATGCAAGATGTTGTGTGTGGGGGAATGATACTTATGGTGACTAAGGTACTAAAAGAAGAACCTTGCAGAGCTCATGTTTGCTGTTGCTGCAACAGTGATAGAACACAGATAATCATGTGAGTCTGGAAGAATATCAGAATTAGATCTCTCTCACTGGTGAGTAACTCTGCCGGGAGGGGGGGGAGGGTGTTGCCCAAAAAGTCTCTGTATATCCCCGTGCAGAAAATAGATGATTTGTCCTCTTTCCTTCACATCAAATATTACATGTCCTGTGGATGTGTGCTTGTGATTGTCCAGTTTCCCAGTTTCTGTTTTTTAGAACAACCTGGAAGGAAGCCATAAATGCATTTGGGAATTACTCAATTTAAGCACCAATTGGAAAGATGCACGGCCAGTACAGCAAGTTGGAGATGATTTGCAAATTTAGGGGTCATATATGGCAGCATTCATGTTATCATAGCACTTGGGACGTGACTCTTTGTGATGATGTCATTGTAGGTAAAAGTGTTAATTTTAAATAGACATCTTGCCTGACTATTCAAGGGGTCCTGAATAAAGTTCCACCAAATGTTTATGAAGCTTTTTGTAAATGCCAATATGATCGCAACAGTTATAATAAATGTTCTTGTTTTTGAAATATTAGACAGCCCGCTTAACTGGACTATCAATAGCTGGTCTATTTTGAAAGGCCCCTGAGCTTGTATGAATAGTATATTGTATGAAATTGAGAATTAGATGATAAACATTCTAAATCTGTCCTTTTACAGGAAAATTTGCTCCTCATTCAGTTTATGGAACTCTGCTGGTACTCTAAAGAAATTTAGAGTTGACCTTGGGTGAATGTATGAAATTTTCATTAATAGGGAAGGTAAAATAAGCTGTTAAACAGGACTTTGATGGTGATTACACAACCCAAGATAAATAGAAATGTGAAAAAAAACTGTCCTGTCTCACAATGCCCTTGCCTTGATTTTGTTTACTATAAGATGGAACAGAGAAAAACTTAAGACAGGTTTTCAAGATTCTGTTATTATGCTCTACAATCGGGGTGGGGAACTATGGCCTTTTCATGATTTGTGGACTTCAACTACCAGAATTCCTGAGCCAGCTGGGCAGATGCAACTCCCAGGAATTCTGGGAATTGAAGTGCACAAGTCATAAAGGGGCCATAGAGAGCCACATCTGCTCTACAACAATAAAGTAGCACTCCTGGACACCCTGCAGTATTTGTTTCTCGATCTGGCCTAACTTGAAGGGATGATACAGCATTCAGGGGGATGTTAAATCAGTGATGGGTTGCCCCTGCTTCAGATTGGTTCTAGACAACCAGTAGTAAAACTGGCGGGATGCTCCCGGTAGTAAAACTGGCAGGATGCTCCACCCACTAAGCCTGATGTCATCAGAAGCGATCTGCGGATGCGCAGAAGCAAGGCGCGCGAGCGAATGAAGCGATCACGCATGCATGATCCCGTTGCGAACCAGTAGTAAATGGAAGTAGAACCCACCCCTGTGTTAAATGGTGGGCAACACCCTTTTTAAAATCACAATCATCATCTTGATTTTTTTGGGTAATGCCCCTGCAGACATTTCTATATTTTTATCTGCACTTGGAGAACTGGAAAATCAATTGGACTTCAAAGAATCTTTCTCAGTATATTTAAGCAGTTCATTCCATCCTGCTGTATATAAAGCTGTGGTTGGTAAGAATCTGGTTGCAAAAGCTGTGTTTTCCTGTTAAAAGAAATGACATATACAACATTGTATTTGATTAACTTGAAGCTAGTGAAAAACCTTGCCTTTTAACAAAAATTAAGAGCATATGTTTCAGAATCCAGTCCTAATTTGCAATGAATTGCTTCGGTAAAGCCACTTATATCAGTATTGTAAATCTTAATGGGTTCAAGTGACCCATGTTCTAATAATCCAGACCATCAGTTGAGCATATTTCTTTCTTTTTTTTTTAATTAAAACTATTTGACCACAAGAGGGAGTTCCATGCCAACTCTTTACCTGTCATGAAAGAGATGTGCAGTCCACCAGGGTAGCTTTAAAATGACTGAAATATAGTTAAAATAGCTCCACTTTCGTACAATTTCCAAACAGAGGAATGAAATTAATTGAAGATATGTTTAAATTGACATAAATAAGCACATTTACTTGGGTTGTTTTGCCTTGTAGAAGCAAGACTCTCAAAAATCAAAGATTTTTTTTCTTTCTTTCAAACATATAAAAGAAAATATTTGCAACAAATTGTTGCAGTGTAAAGTACAACTGTTCAGGCACTCCATTTCACTTTCTCATTCCCAGTTTTTCATGCTTTGGGGCAGGGGTGGTATTCACTTACCTTTGCTACCGGTTCACAAAAGTGAGCGTGCATAGGGCCTTTCGCGCATGCACAGAGCATCAAAAATGGGATGTGATGACATCCGGGCGGGTGGACAGAGCCTCCCGCAGCCACTGCTACCTGTTCGCCCGAAACAGATAGAACCGGCTGAATACCACCACTACTTTGGGGGCAATATTTCGTTGGAATTGAGCACACATGAAGCTCTATCTGTCTGGGTGAGAATAATTAGGTCACTATCAACAACCATTCTTGGATTTCCATTCTTCTCAATGGGAAGTTGTTCTTACATGCCAGATACCACACCTGCATTTTTTTGCTGGTTGCTATGAACTGAATATTCACTACTCTAAGAAATATCTCATAATTCTCTGGACTATAATTCTGCAAAGGTATCTTGGCAACCAACCTTATCTTGTTGCCCAGCTTCTCTGTTGTATTTGAATTTGAAAGTTAACTCAGATCCAGTAGTTTGAAAGCTGAGTGACAACTTTTTAAGCATTAATATCTGATGTTTATGAAGAAAATCTGTTTTTCTTGTGATGCTTATTCCTCCATATCTAAGAGCCTCAGCGGTGCAGCAGACTAAAGTGGTGTTAAGTGCAAGCACTTAGCTGCCAGCTGCCTGCAATTACTGCAAGTTCAAATCTCATCAGGCTCAAGATTGACTCAGCCTTCCATCCTTTCGAGGTAGGTAAATTGAGGACCCGGATTGTGGGGGCAATAAGCCAACTATGTATAGAACAACACCGCTTGGGGGGACCGAAAGCCCTAATAAGCAGATATATACAAAAAAGTATGCAGGCTATTGCTATAATGCATTGTAAGCCGCCCTGAGTCTATGGAGAAGGGCGGCATATAAATTGGACTAATAAATAAATAAATAAATCTATAATCTCATTTTTAAATGAGGGTCCTTGCAAAAGCACTTCGTTTGTTTTTAGGAGAATCTCCTAGGAAATAGTTTTGTTGTAGTTGTGTTGTTGCTGTTGTCCTACTTAATCTTCTGAAGTTGTTCTGTTTTGGCTTATCACACTAACTGGTGTTAGGGTTACCCCACTTTTATCCATTTGACCTAGGTTTTTACCTTGATGTAGGTAGTGTGCCTTTTTTGAGCTTTATTGATTTTAGTTGTAGGATTGGGTATTTTTGTTTTTGTCCCATGCCACATCATAGAATGGCAACAATCACCTTGAATTATAGTCAACAATCTAAACTCTGATACTTGATATATTGCTGTTTAGGGTACAGAAGTGTTTTGTTTTTCATACCCTTCTTTTGCTGACGCTGTGCCAAATCTCTCATGGAATATATTGCTAGCTGCCACTATAAATCCCTTAAGCATAAATAATAAGGTGTCCCTCTTGGGTTTTCTGAGTTATGTCCTAGCATATTCTGATGCTATACTTGCCCATAGTGCTACTGAAGAATTTTGTTTCTAGTAAGGAACATTATGTTTAGTACATTTTAGTACACATACTCCTGGAGATCCAGTTTTATGTAACAGTTAAGGCATTGAGTTAGAAACTAGAAGATTGAGATTTCTAGTCCTACCTTAGACTAAAAGCCATTTATTTGATCTTGAGCCAGTCATTCTCACTCAACCCTAGGAAACAGGCAACGGTAAACCACTTCTGAAATCTTGCCCAAAAAACTGCAGGGGCTTGTCCAAGTAGTCACCAGGAGTCAACAGTGATTTAAAGGCATGGATAGTTTTCATTTAATATCTGTTTCATTTAGCAATATTTGCAATTATGGTAGTGATGAAAAACTTTACTTTCATCAAAACCAAATGGATTTCTAAGTAGCTGGCCAACATGTAGCCTCAACATCAGGGGTGGGTCCTAATTTTTTTTACTACCGGTTCTGTGGGCATGCCTTATTTTGTGGGCGTGGGTTGATGTCATGTGGCAATTATTTAGGATTTAGCAGAGGTACTGGTCTACCAGGCTTTTAACTGCTTGCAGAGCTGTACCAATCTACCCATTTATTTTTTGCAGGCACTGGTCTACCCATTTATTTTTGCAGGCACTGATCTACTCATGTATTTTTGCAGGCACTGATCTATCCATTTATTTTTGTAGGCACTGATCTACTCATGTATTTTTGCAGGCACTGGTCTACTCATTTGTTTTCTTTTAACACTGATCAGCTATAGGGTGGCCCTTTGAAGTCCCGCGGCAAGAGTTTAAATAGTTTTTTTCCCTCTAGCCATCAACTGGGACTCAGGAGGCAGCAATAGATTGGGGGTGGGGCCAAATAAAAGGTAAGAATAATGCGGGGGGGGGGGTGAGGGTTGGGGGCGGGGGGCAGAACTGGTTTGGTGATGTCATATTGTCACCGCTACCGGCTCGGGAGAACTGGGCCGAACTGGGAGAAACCCATTACTGATCAACATGTAGGCCTTTATGGAACTTCATCTACATGGAAGGAAGTATGCAGAGGGGTAGCCCAAGGGTCTTCTTAGGCCCAGTACTCTTCAACATCTTCATAAATGATTTAGATGAGGGGATAGAAGGGGAACTCATCAAATTTGCAGAAAACGCCAGGCTGGCAGGAATACCTAATACTCCAGATGATAGGCGTAAGATACAGAAGGCTCTTGACAGACTTTGTCAGAGAATTCATGACTGGCAGAGACATGGTAACAAGGTCAGCCAATGAATAGGCATAGCAATTAAGTCAGCCAATGAGGACTGTTTGAAACTGAAACTGGAAGGAGCCTGGGCATGGCTCTGTAGCTCTGAGACTGTGCAAAAAGGAAAGAAACTAGTCTGCTCTCTGAATTGAAACCGAAACTCCTCTGCCTGTTTTTTGTTTGTACTTGCTACCATGTAGGAAAACCTGTTTTTGGTATTGTATATTTATTTCATGTATTATATTATATATAAAGAGAAGTTAATGAATCCTGCTGAATCAGTTACCTGTGTGTGCTTTCTGGATTTGATTTCTGCAACAAACTCTGACAGACTTGAACACTGAGCCCTATCTAACAAAATGAAACTCAGTGGTGAGAAAAGTAAAGTTCTACATTTAGAATAGAATAGAATAGAATTTTTTATTGGCAAAGTGTGATTGGACACACAAGGAATTTGTCTTGGTGCATATGCTCTCAGTGTACATAAAGGAAAGATACGTTCATCAAGAATCATAAGGATTCAATGGAAGCATCACAGCGAGACAGTTGGGGAATTAGCAGGCTCTGATGAGCTCCGCGAAAACCCAGACTGATGAACCACTGCCGAGGAGTCTTTGGACCAGAACCATCCTGTAGGGATGGGGAATAAGGAGAGGGACCTCGGAAGACCAAGAGGAACAGGCAAGTTCCTCGAAAGTCAGAGGAAACTCTCTATGACTCGGCAGCGGGGGGCGGCAGTCATTGCGCTGTCATGAAGCTGGGGCAACCAGACTAAGCACTGAGCAGGAGTGCTGAATGGAATGGAGTTTTTTTGAAGCTGGTTGAGTGACAGCCAACCCATAGTTGAAACAACAATAAGGGGGGGAAAATTAACTTGAAGACCCCTAGTGATAAAACGGCAGCTAATGAGCATGGGCTAATGAAGAAAAGAAGATCTTGAAGCACAATTTTAAAGGGACAAAAACCTGATGGAAAATTGACCTTTGAACAAAATTATTTGGAAAATAATCTGGAAAATTTTAAAAATGAGAGAAATTACCCCAAGATTGGTTAAAGGATTGGAAAGAAACAAATAGATCCTTTTTTCCCTTTCTTATTTGAATCTTAAGAAAAACAAAAGAGAATGGACAATAAGCCCTACAACAGAAGTGTTGTATAAACAAAAGGAAAAAAAGGAAAAAAGAAGTGAAAAGAGCTGTTTAAATTTGGACTGGACTATAAAACTGATTTGATATTTTTAAAGCTAAAAAGAAAAAGAGAAGCTAGGTAATATTGCTAATGTAGATTGAAACAAAATGGATATTTGTTAGACAATTGGAAATTGTGGATTGCAGAGAGACACCTTCTGGAGTAAAAAGGAATATAGCAACTTGGTCTTTGTTTTGGAAAACTGTGAACTTTACAGATCACAGCCATGAGAACTTTTGGGGAGGATTTCTCTGTCTGCAAGCAGCTTGACTTTGGAAAAATAAAGGGGGAAAAAGGAATACAACAGAACTTTTAAAATCAGAACCCAAAAAGAATAAAATGGCGCAGGAAATTAGAGAAATGATAAAATCAAAGTACTTGTCATGGAAAATGGAAATAAGAGAAATAACTACAATGCTACATGGAGGATTAAAATCTGAGGACACAAAAGCTGAGATGGAACATACGCAGGAGGACAAGAAAATAAAGACGGAGAAGCAAGACATAGAGGCTGAAAATAAAGAAGATAAAGACAATGTGATTAAATATGAAAAAATAATTGAACATGTGGATAGCAATAATAAAAAGGAGGTTTTTAGAGATTACATTGGGATTAACAATGAAAAAAATAAAGAGGATGGAAAGAGACAAATAAGGAAGGAAGGGTGGAACAGAAAGAATATAAAGAACTTAAATGATTACACTAGGATTTACAGAGAAAAGATAAAAAAGAGAGGAAAAGGGTGGAAAATAATAGAAAATATAGGGCAAAATAGAAGAGTTCAGGACTTTGATATACAACATGATAATACTGGGATAAACAGTGGGCTAAACAGTGGTGAAACAAAAAAAAAGAGAAAAGAGAGGGGGAACAATGGGAAATATAGGACAAAATAGGAGAAATCAGGATTTTAAGACACAAAAAGAAAAAAGGGGAAAGAAAAAGGTAAAAATAAAAATGAAAAGGGAAAAAAGCAAAGAAATGGAAGAGGAATAAGATGTATATGACTAGAATTGAAATATGAATTGTAATAAGAAATAATGTTAAATCATATGATGCTGAAAATGAACTGAAAAATAATTGAAATAATAATTGAAATATTTTTAACGGTTTACGGTGGTGTGTGTATAAATTATTAAGTGATGATTTGGAACAATATATGGGGAAAGCTATATGATTAGAGGATAATAGTTAAAATATTTTTAAATTTAACTAAGGAAACTGTAATAAATGAAATATTTTTAATTGCATATGATGATGAAAGTAGAAATGATTAAGATGTGGTTTGGAGGAACATATGGGGAAAATTATTTGATATATGAAAATGGAACTAATTGGAATATCCATGTTTATATATATATATATTTCTCTTTTCCTTCTGGTTCAAATATATAATTGAAAAAGATTTCTACATAATTAATTGATTTATATTAAAATGTTGGATTGTATTAGTTAAGGAAATGTATGTTATAAAATAAGTGGGTTTTATTATTACTGCAAGAATTAAATAACTGTAACACCACATAATTAATTAATTTGATGATGGATATAAAAATAGATGATAATGGGAAGGGGTTTAATATAGAATAGAAGGAAAAATGGAATTTGGTTAAAATTAGAGATGAAAATGAAGGGTAATATTGGTAAAAAATAGATGAAAATAAATATTATGGCAAAAAGGAGGTATAGAAATTGTAATTTTAGTTGAAAGGACTAAAAATTGTTTAAATTTGTTAACTGGCCAAATATTCTGTTCAGCAAAAATACATTGTATGTTTGTGTGTGTGTTTGTGTAAAAAATTAAAAAAAAAACTTTAAATAAAAAGGGTTCCGATGCCCTAATTAAATCATGAAAAAAAAAAAAGAATCATAAGGTATAACACTTAATGAGATTATAGGGTACAAATAAGTAATCAGGAAACAATATCAATATAAATCATAAGGATACAAGCAACAAAGTTACAGTCATACAGTCATAAGTGGAAGGAGATGGGTGATGGGAATGATGAGAAGATTAATAGTAATGCAGACTTAGTAAATAGTAAATAGTTTAGACAAGTAAAAACCAAATGCATAGGTATTGAATAAGTGATACGTAGCCCAATAGTAGTAATTGCGAGAAGGATCTTAGAGTACTAGTGGAGAATCACTTAAATATGAACCAGATGTGCACTGCAGCTGCCAAAAGAGGCCTACACAGTCCTAGGCTGCATTAACAGAGATATAGAATCAAGATCACATGAAGTGTTAATACCACTTTATAATGCCTTGATAAGACCACACATTTTGTGTCCAGTTTTGGTTGCCACAATATAAAAAAGATATTGAGACTCTAGAAAGAGTGCAGAGAAAAGCAACAAAGATGGAGGGGACTGGAGGCTAAAACATATGAAGAATGATTCCAAGAACTGGGTATGTCTTGTTTAATTAAAAGAAGGACTAGGGGTGATATGATAGCAGTGTTCTAATATCTAAGGGGCTGCCACAAAGAAGAGTCAACCTATTTTCCAAGGCACCTGAAGGCAGGACAAGAAGCAATGGATGGAACTAATCAAAGAGAGAACCAACCTAGAAATAAGGAGAAATGTTGTCATAGTTAGAACAGTGAATTAGTGGAATAACTTGCCTCCAGAAGTTGTGGATGCTCCAACACTGGAAGTTTTTAAGAAAGTTTGCACAACATTTGTCTGAAATGGTATAGGGTTTCATGCTTGAGCAGAGGCTTGTATTAGAAGACCTCCAAGGTCCCTTCCAACTGTTATTCTATTATTCTATGTGAAAATTGTACAGCAAATATGGGGAGCAAGGGAAGAAATGCTATTATTCCATACCTTGTATAGCAATATATCTATCTTTAACCGTATCTCTGCCCTCTTTTCTGATGTAGATGAACTGGGGTGAACTAGTTTGATGCATATCAGCTGTGGCTGAACTTAAACTAGAAAGCTATGCACAATATTCACTTGTCTCTGTTTTTATTTCAATTGTCCCATTCTCAGGTTGTCTACATTGAACAGCAGATCTCCTCTCCATCTTGAATTCCACAACTGACAATCTCTATTATTCAGCTTTATAATTCTTAGTCTTAAGACTAAACTGCTTGAAATTTTCCGTACACGTTCTAAAGAGCCTTGGTAGCGCAGCAGACTAAAGCACTGTTAAGTAACACCAGCTGCCTGCAATTACTGCAAGTTCAAATCTCACCAGGCTCAAGGTTGATTCAGCCTTCCATCCTTTCGAGGTAGGTAAAATGAGGACCCGGTTTATGGGGGCAATAAGCTGACTTTGTATAAAAAAGAACACCGCTGGGGGGAGGGGGCAAAAGCCCTACTAAGCAGGTATAAACAAAAGTATGAAGGCTATTGCTTAACACATTGTAAGCCACCCTGAATCTCCGGAAAAGGGCGGCATATAAATCGAACCAATAAATAAATAAATAAATAAATAAATAAATAAATAAATAAATAAATAAATAAATAAATAAATGTTTTTTTAAAAAAATATTGGATTCAGACACCAGCTAGAGCAGCAGTAACTAGGCTCATAACCTACCAGCAGAATATATGTAGCACATTTAATTGACTCAGAAAGTAGAGAGTCTGTCAGAAATACAGCCGTATTGTGTTCTTCTGGGGAAGGATGGAGATAAAGTTCTAAATTTAGTGAACTATTTGGGATCACAATAAGATGAAAGC
This sequence comes from Pantherophis guttatus, assembly GCF_059756535.1. Classification (NCBI taxonomy): domain Eukaryota; kingdom Metazoa; phylum Chordata; class Lepidosauria; order Squamata; family Colubridae; genus Pantherophis; species Pantherophis guttatus. The sequence continues at coordinate 42,570,735 of NC_142064.1, forward strand.
AATTTTTTTTATCTGACTCCAGAATTATCTCATATTGAAATTATTGCCATCTATTCCTAACAATTTAAGCACAATGCCTTTTCTGTAGGGAGACAACAAACAAGTCCCCTGTTTCTAACCTAATTCAGGCATTGGATGGACCATTGCTTTCTGGCAATTCTTTCAGGAAAGTTCAGTTGATTCATTCTCAAAGCCATCTAAAAATTCTTTCCACAAAATAGTAGGCATTTTCTAGTTAACAATAAAAGCATCCATTTGTACTCAGGAGAGCTTCTTGGAACCAACAGTAAATCTTTTATTTTATTGTTAAATGTGTCACTTGATTGCTCCATTCTTTTGCAATTTTTTAAAATATGAAATTTCCTCTCTATATTGCCAGCGAGACATTTACATTACTCTGAACAGATGTGACATATTAAAATTGTATTGTAATGTGACTTTAAAGCATTGCATTACCATGGTGATTTTATCTCAAGTGTTATTCGTCTAATAATTGGACAGATTTTGTTACTTGGTGACAATTTTAAGCTAATGCTTTTTTAAAAAAAAAAAATCTTAATATTCTTTATGCTGTGATCCAGAAAACAATTCCTTGGAAGTAACTTTCATTGAAATTTACAAGATCTACCTGGAAGGAATGGTATTATTAGAATTATATTCTATTCCCTTTGTTTCAAGGTAGATTTACATTGATTCTTACATGAATCTTTTCTACCTACCCTTCTACCTGCACAATGTGTAAATGGAGAAATAAATTCAAATTTTAGGAAAGAGACTTCCCCAGACTGTTTTAAACTATTGCTGACATGTTATATCAGACTAAGTCAATTGTTTTCTGCTAATTTAACAGAACAGAGCAGACAGAAGAATTACTGTATTTTGTTGGTTTTAAAGATGAAGCAATATATATTTCTGTCCAATTGTTCACATCAAAATTCTTTGAAAATACAACTGTTTTAAAGCTGCATATATACATACTGTTCAAGAAGAAAATAATCAGCAGATAGTTAATTTGTTTTTTTTAGGCTTACATTATGCTTATTCAATTTAATTAGGTTCATGCATTATATTCTTATTTGAGCTTGTTAATTAACCTTAAACTGTGCTATGTCTGGATGTATACATTTATTTTATAATAAATGAAATAATATAAATCACTGCTTCCTCTGGGCTTTTACTGTGCAGTTTCTCTCATTCACAGAATATTATATGGGTCCCTATATTATTACCTTCCATTATAATCTTCACTTAATTTTGTACTATTTTTTCCAAGTTGTACCTAACTGCAGAAAATCTATTAATGAGGGAAAGACATTACAGAATATCTTTTGGTTAGTAGAAGTGTTATCCCTTTTAAAGATAGATACACACAGAATATTATAAAAAAATGTCTGACTACTCAATCCACTACATCACAGCCAACATAAGCTATGAAAAGGATAAGACTATCAAATATCAAAACTATCTCAAAAACGACCTCAGACTATTGCAGGTACACAGCATTACTGTAGCACACAATTCAATTAAAAAAACCCCAAAACAAAATGTCTTCTTCAGAAGGAGCATCTGTATGGAGTCAAACATGGGCAATCTTGTAAGTCTTCTCCTTAATCTGGACAGGAATTCTGAAAAGCTGATCCCTTCACCAGGTGTTATTTTGGCCATGTTCATCAGTTTTGCAAATAGCAGTGTTGTGCTCAGTCCACCATGCTACCACTAGAAGCCCCCACAAACCAAGCAGAAAAGAAGAATCTAATCAAGAAACTACCAAGGAGAAAATAATTCGCCTTCCAACACTGGCAGGGCAAACTACTATATAGAAAGGGGAGCAAACCCTACACTCACTAGCAATGATGATGTTACCTATTTGGGTAATTGGCAAACAAATAGTCAAGCTCAGAGAGACCAAGGACTACAAAAGTTTGATTTATTTTGTGGGGTTTTAGGATTAATTCAAAGTGAATTTCTTTCACCAACCCTTCAATTTAGGTGGCAAACAGGCAGAAAGAAGATCTGATTTACAATAATAAGTAATACTACATCTAAAAACATGATTGATATAAGACAAATCCTTCTATCTCTCCAATTTTTTTTTAACATTTGAGATCTGTGTTTGCTATATGTCTCAGTTTGCTATTCATTGGATTCAGTTTAGAGCCAGTTTGGTGCAGAGGTTAAGGCATCCAGCTAGAAACCAGGAAATCATGGTATGAAACCAAGGTGACCTTGGGCCAGTCAATTTCTATAGGTCTAGGAAGGAGGCAATGGCAAAGCACTTCTAAAACATTTTGCCAAGTAAACTGCAGGGAATTATCCAGGGAATCTTGGAAAATTGAATATGATTGAATGGAAGAACAGTTCATCAACTCTGTATTCTTTCTCTAGTTTTGCATTATTTGTAGTAATTCAACATTACTTCTCAAAGCATGTTTTCACAATGACATAATTGATATGTGTGTGGGTACATGGACAACCTGTCTCAGCAAAGTGCTTTGTCTTGTCGAGGTGCATCATTGCTTCCTGATGAATAGTCAAGGCTTGGACAAAGCACAGTTGTTAATCAATCTGCTTCACAAAGACCTTTGAGTTGTGAGGCATGTACCTAGAAACCACTGATGCCAAGTAAAGTGACCACACAGGAGCTTCACTTTGTAGTGCTGTTTCAGAAGAGCACTTTTCTCAAATTTGCCAGCGTGGAGTGTCTTTTTAAAAGTCTGAATATCCTAGTAATATCTAATTCTTAATGTTGAACAAGACTAAGTCTTTAACCTTAGCAAAAATTAAGGAACTATAGCACTTCATATTATTGAACAGCATATAATATGAGTCCTTGCATAATCTGCGAAAGAATTAAAATGGAATTAAAACACATGGAAATCATGTATGCATGCAAAATAAGTAGGCATAAATAGTTGAATTTGTATTGCCATATTAATAAGGTTGAAAATGGTTTAATCCTGGAAGGAATACTATTTTATAGTATTACTATACTGGGCAAATTAATCCATCCAGCCACATTATATTTGGGCATAGAATATGGATTCTGGTCAATTTTCCATAATCTTTATAGAAAGTTTTTAGGAGCCATATTTAGGATGATCATATCTGAACTATAAACAGCTGGGCAATCAATAGATGGAAGCAAAGAGATGCAGAACCATAGATCTGGTTTGAAGCGAAGGATTCATTGTGAAATGACAATATTCTATCAATGGAAATATAACAATTAATATATAATATTTATTTTAAGGTTGCAAATTTTCCAGTTTTAATGCCAATTTGTTATCTAAGTTTCCTATTCTTAACTTTTGGCTGTTCTAGAAAGTTTGGTGTTTCTGAATAGTATTTATTGGCATAAATAGATTAGAATGCAATATAGAACTGTATGATCCAGGAATGAGTTGGCCCCATATAGTTAATCTAAGTCCATTTTCCTAGTTTTTGTCTGAGCATTTATCTCTGCAGTGACTTTTTGTCTGGCTTAGATATTTGTATGTGGGTTGTACATTCTTTTGTTTCTTTCAATAGCATGCTTTCTTCCATTCATTGATTATCTATGAAATAAAATTGTTTTTTCTTAACTTAGACTTGATAAAAGAGACTCAAGACAGGGTAATTTGATGATCTCCAGAAACAGGGGGTACACTATTAATTGATGCTCTTCCTTGTTTCTTGTTTCATCTTTTGTCAATATAATATTCTGTCCATTGATGTCAGATGCTCTCTCAACCAGGAGGAGTCCAAGAGTGTAGCAATTTTGGGGTTATATTTTAGATAATTACTTTTGTTACGTTGAATATTGAACTGTCTGATAATTTTAGTTTGTAATCATATAGTGTATTGAGGCTCTTCTGTGTAGGATTTGGGAAATTTGCTTAATTTTGTCATATTTTGCACGCTCCAGAAACTACTTGTAAGAAGTATCCTAAATCAGCATAAACACACTACATCTCTCCTACAAATTTAAACAGATGCATTTTTTCCAGGCATCGCCATAGCACACAAACTATCTAAAGCCCTCCAAAACATCCTAAGTAAACTAAAAGACCCAGTAACCCAAGAAGAAAAAACAGGAGCTATCTACAACATACATTGTAAGGATTTTTAACAGCCACTTTGTCGGATAGACAGGCAGAAGACTAGCAGAGCATATCCATTGACATCACCTAGCATTCAGAAGACATGAAAACTTAATTTTATAACACATTGACAGATTTAACCATAGTTTGAACTGGAAAACTATGAAAACTAAATCAAGTCCAAAAATGCTTGAGAGTTCCTGGAAGCCTGGCATTCAGTTAAACAGGCACATAGGAATAAACAAAATTTATATTCCATTCAAAAGATATAATCAAAATGCAAATAAATAAAGAAGTGGCCTGTCTATATTTTGCCTATACTCTTATACTTTTTTTGTTTTTTTTCACTTTACTTTGTAAACCAGATAAAATGATTGGTCTTCTCCCTTCCTCTTTTAAACTGATTGATATTTGGGAAGCAAATCATTCTCAGAAGTAGCCAGAAAGTTCAATATAGAACAAATGGGCCCAAACTCATACTTAAATTACACCAGTGATAGTCAATGAGACGATCTTACTGATTTTAGTCAGTTGCTACAATTGAGTATTGGAAAAAGAGGTTAAACTTTTTAACCGTGATAGTTTTTAATGTAAAGGTAAAGGCTTTGTCTGTCCAATTCTGTCTGACTCTAGGGGTCAGTGCTATCCGTTTCCTAGTTGAGGGTGCCAGTGTTGTCCAAAGACACTTCTGTGGTCATGTGGTCATGTGGCTATGCGGCCATGACTAGGCACATGGAATGCTGTTATCTTCTGCTGAAGTAGTACCTATTTATCTATTCATATTTGCATGCTTTCAAACTGCAGGAACTGGGGCAAGTAACAGGAACTCACCCTGTCAAATGGCATTTGGGTCTCGAACCCTGGCTGTCAGATTTGCAGCTGACAAGCTCAGCATTTTTAATCACTTAGCCATTGAATCCCCATTTTTAATGTATTTATTGTTTTTTAATTAATTGTTATATACTGCACAGATTCATTTTTAGATGAAATGGATAGCTACACAAATATGATAAATAAATTCCATAGGGCTGCTATATCAGTGAAATTTATTTGTTCATATTTTAAGTTTATTTATTGCAATTACTGGTTTGTATATTTTCATAGGTGAAAAGTGGAATATAATTTGATAAATTATAATGTGGCCTAGAATATATGTGATTTTATTGTCCTTTCTTTATTGAATACATTAATTTACATTTACTTTAATTTTTACTGTGATTTTCCCAAGGGAGAAAATACAACATGTCCTGAAAATAAGGCCAAGCCTGATTTTTGGGTGGGCATAAATATACGCCCTCCCGCGAAATAAACCCTATGAAGGATTGGGCATGGGCAGCACAGAAGGCAGCCCTTCCCTTCCCCGGTCAGCTAATGGCAGCTGGGCTCCTTAATGGCAACCTGTGGATCAGCTGAGCTGATCGGGAGCTGCCCCAGCGTTCTTGGCGCTTGCCCATCTCCCATCCATCCATCGCCCTCGCCTGAAAACTCCCACTCCACTCACAAGAGAGTAGCCGCCTGACACCTCTTGCCACTTGGTGCCCACCCAGCAGACAACCCCCCCCCCCAGCCAGGCAGAGTGTAACTCACTAACAGAGCAGTATCCTAGGATCATGATGTGGGCAAAGCTGGTGAGCACCAGGTCCTTGAGGAGTCCATGCTGTCACCATCCCAGCACTGAGACTGGCTTCCTCTGCGACTTCCAAACCCCGGCTGGAAACCACTGGAAGCCGCTGGAAGTGGAGAAGAGGCCGGTCAGGCCAGCTGCCTGCTGCTGAGTCTTCAGGAGCCAGGGCAGCTGCATGGATCTGAAACCATAGAGCGGGAAGTCCACTCTATGGTTCCAGGTCCATGCAGCTGCCTTGGCTCCTGGAAGACTCGGCAGCAGGCGGCTGGTCTGACCAGCCTCTTCTCCGCTTCCAGCCGGGGTTTGGAAGCCACAGAGGAAGCCATTCTCAGTGCTGGGATGGCAGTGGCATGAACTCCCAATGTTGGGCTGTTGCTCCCTTCACCCTTCGCCGCCTCTCTGCCCTGGCTGGTGGAAGACACTCTGCCCCAGCTCCTGCAGACTCGGCATCAGGCGGCTGGCCCAACCCACCTCTTTTTCACTTCCAGAGGCTTCCAGCTGGGGTTTGGAAGCCACAGAGGAATTTATCCTCAGTGCTGGGATGGCGGCAGTGTGAACTCCTCAAGGACCTGGTGCTCACCGGCTTCACCCACATCATGATCCTGGGATACCACTCGATCAGTGAGTGGTGCTCTGCCTGGCGGGAACGGGGTGTGTCCATTGAGTGGGCACCAAGTGGCAACAGGTGCCGGGCGGTTGCTCTCTTGCAAGCAGGCTCCTGAAGAGCCAGGCACAGGGATGTGAGGATGCAGGCACAGCCTCGGGCGAACAGCTGACGAGCGGCCATGTTGCGCTGCTGCAGCAGTGCAATACAGCAGCAACCATGAGCACCCCCAAATTAATAAGTTCCCTGATAATAAGGCCATGCCCTTATTTCGGGGTTCAAAAGAAAAGAAGACCATGTCTTGTTTTGGGGGAAACATGGTAGTATTTTATTCTCAAAACAATATCATGATACCTTACAATCAGAGTAAAAGATGCTTGACCTGGTATACACTGTGGATGAGTTGTGACATGAATTTGGATTTTCTAATCCTAGTCCTGCTCCATAACTACTTTATAATCCAATTTAATCTGAGGGACTCATCATATGGCTTCACAAAAAAAGATTGAGGAGCCATCAACTTGAATTGTAGGATTTCTGCTTTAAGAAAGCATAACAAATTCAAATTCACTGCGTATCTCTCCTTAGACAACACTGTTAAAGTCATGCCAGATATCTTACCTGTTTCAATATATGCATAAATAACCATCACAATGTGTCCAAGACCATCTAAATTGATTTCACACTTCAGCATTATCTTCAGAAGGCGAAAGCAAATGCACTAATTATTAGAAAATGCAAACTGACAGAAGTGGTCAACACATTGATGAGCAAATGTTCTATCAAGTGACAAGTAGATTAGAGACAAAACATTATGATTCAGTGGAATAAACAACCAGGCTAGCTTCAAATTTTGATAGAAGCACACATGATAATTAAAATATCCAGGTAGCTGGGAATCTACATTGTTTGTTTGTAAAGGACCATATGCTTCTTGGGGCAGATGCAGAAAGCTCTAGCATTTCATATGATATATCATTGGTTTGAGAAGGGAGATCACATTTTCATTCAAACGTATCCTACATAAATTCATCAATCTAAAGTACATTTTCCTTTTTTTCTAAATTCCATGATGAATTTGACTGACTTAAATTTTATATATTTTTGGGGGGAAACAGTTGATGTATGAGTGAAAATGATACTTTTAAAAAGAGAAATTGCTGATATGTATAAAATTAATTAGGAGATAAATTTATATTCTGTAAATATGAATTAATTTAGCTTTATTTTGCACAGAAAAAGTATGAAATAAATTGGAAATCTGAAATAAATCTGAAATAGACCTTCAGTCAGGTTTAGTTCATCTGCTGGGATTAGAGTTCAGTTGACAATCTTATGCTATTGCAAATATACCTCACAACTGTCTATCCAGGAATAATTGTTGGAATTCTATAATTACGAATGCCATTATTGAAATGACAGGGTAACATTCTGTCACTGGTTCTGTCATAACAGAATGATACTTCAAACCAATGGAGTTAAACTGATTCCACACAGTATTACATTGTGCACAAATAAAATATTTTAAAGGCATACTACTTAAGAGCAATGCAAATAACATAAAAGGTCATATTTAAGAAAAATAGAGTACATTATAAGTCTTAGTTAATTCACTTCCCTATTTATTAATATGTGTTGTGGTCCACCAGCAGCTTGTGGAGCTGGCAGCGGAATCGGACAGCGATGAGGCTGAGGAAGAACATGGGCCAGTCCTGGAGACTGGGAAGGCCCAGTTGAGGGCTGTATGTCAGAGGCAGAGATGGGGCCAGAGCCATCAGGGAGTGAGATGCGGACTCCAGAGCCTCCAGAGCCTGAGAGGAGTGAGGGAGAGGAACAGGAGGAGCCTGTTCCTAATGCACGCATGAGAAGAGCTGCCAGAAAGCAAGAGCAGCTAAAGCAAAGAGGACAAGTCGGGAGTAGGGCCAAGAGAGGATTGACCCCTCCCATAAGGCTTAAAACAGACCAGCAATGGCATTTGGGCTTTGCTGGAAAACAACGTTGGTAGCTTCGTCTTCTTCGTCTACGTCTTGTATTTATTTTTGTATCTGTGACTTCTGAATGTTTGCCAAGAAAGGCCTTTGGCAGTTTGCCTAATTGGACAAGGTTTGTGATAGGACTGAGGAATTTGTGTTGGGAGGAATTTGCTTTAATTTAGTTGAACGATGCTGGGAATGAAGTAATTCTCAGCTGTTTGAATAAAGTTTGTTTGTTTTTCCCTGACTGATTTCCCTAATACTTACTTGGGCCTGGGTCACAACAATATCTTCACTAGCTTTGAGACACTGCAGTTATGACTTTCTCCTATCTTTGAAATACACTGGCAAAGTCCTTCTTCATATACTGTGGAAAGTTCTTTCCTCTGACCATGTCAGTGTGCTTTCCTTCCTCCTTGAATCTGGAGAAAAGTGCATCAACATAAATTCCATTGGCCATAGCCCACTTCACACAATTTAAGTCAGGGTAGCTTCAGGGCAGTGACTCACTGTCATCCTTCTCTCTCCCACCCAGCTTCAGCAACTGGTAGGGGGGAAAAAAATCAACCAATTGCTCTCTTCAGTATGAAAGGAGCAGTCTTAATATTTGTTATTTGCTATGCGCTTACTTTAACAGAGACAATAGATCATGTTCAAAAAGACAATTCGTGTGCTATTTTGGTCTTACATCAGCCAGCCAGCCTGCATGTTAGCTTTCTAGGAAAGGCCAGATGGATATAGGCTGTCTGCTAATTACTCACAACGTCTGTGCTGGTAAACAAACTGTTAATAGGCAAAGCCCTAATTTAAGCATGAAACACAGATAACACACTTAGACAGAAGCCTTAGAAGCATCAATGTGACTCAAGCCAAGAAAAAGTGGGTAGGTCCCCTATTGTAATGTACCAAAAAAGTTTTTCATAGCTCTTTCTGATGCAGAAATAGCAGAGAGTATTCTTACAAAAAAAAAAAAAAACCCTCCCTTCAGCACATAACATACCTTAACTTCAGATATGAAAATTACCAAACTCAAAACAAGAAAGGGTAGTCACAGAATCTAACATCTTTGTCTTCTCTAGTTGCAGTCTAAAGTGAGTAAGACCATGCATATATTGATATGGGATTATTCTGACATTTAAGTCTTAGCATTTATAAATTGATATGTTTCTTAAAAATTATTAATTGCTACATTATTCATTGTTTCTTTATTTTACTTTCCTGAAGTACAGTACTTAATGATTCTTCTTATTGAGATCTCATTAAAATAATTTCTATTTTAAATTCTTCTGCTTTTTAATGAATTGTGAGCTTGTATGGGTGAGCATTAGCCACCCAATGCATTGCAGCAAATAGAAACCAAAGTCCATCAAGTTGCACAGTAATTTCTAACTTCAAGTACAATATATTATGGCCTATTCCCAGAATGGCCTGAGAAGGTTTGGACATCAACCTGAAAACAAGACTGTTACTTGTAAGGAAAGTGATAATCTAATGAAACATTTCAGATGTTCCCACCTAAAAATCATCTGGTAGTATCTATGAAATCATTTCATAAGATTTCCTGGGAGATCAATTTAGTTCTGTTACAGAAGTATACAAAATAACCTGGACTGAGTGACTTTTCTTCCTCTTGAAGGCAATTTACCCTATGCATTGCTTTTAATAAGATACAAAATCTGTTCTCTTTCCCATCTCTCGTTCCACTATGTTGCATATATTTCCACACTTTCTCTATTTTACAATGTCTACATTGTAACACACAAACCAAATAGTATAATTCCTGACTGACATATCTATATTCCCCTGAGCATTCAATAACCTACTATAAATAAAAAACACCCAATTATTCTCATAGCCAAAGCAAAATGGTCATGCATACATCAAATGTAAGTGGGAGAATATCAACAACTTCTTGGGGCATTTGGAGCTGATCAGATGATTGTTCCTAACTATGTAATTCCCAAAATTGTCTTCAAGGTGCTGGGTTGTCCACATGGGAAGGTTTATCTCCATAAAGGAAGAAAAATCAGCTGTAGGTTGAAGTGGAAGGCTTATATCAAGAAAAAGTAGACTTAAGTTGTTTTTTAGAATCTTAAAAGCCTAACTATTCTTAAATTATTTTTACACTGGTGTTTTGTTTTTTTGAATTACCTGAAAAGTATTTCATTTTCTAAGCACAAATTTTGTAATCTGTAACATGTTAATATTGCTAAAGTTCAGGGTTTACAGCTGCAATAAATACTTTGTATCACAAACTGGATGTATGTGTGTAATTAGCAGTCCAGAACATTGCTAGTAGGCAAGCAGGAAAGCACATTTAGAAAGAAGAGATGTAATAATCTCAATTGAAAGCTTTTTTTGTATGGATATTTTCCACTAAGGATTCTGTTTTTTCAGAATACTTGGTTTTATAGAGTGTTGCTATAGATAGATACCATTTGCTCTTCACTAGTAAAAAGGAAGAACTGAATACTTATTCCAGCTTTCCTTAAATTGGAACATACCAATGCTCTTTCTTAAATGTTAGGAGAGAGGGAAAACTCCTTGCATATGACACCTGGTAAACCTGTCTTCTAGACATATGTCTATATATTTTATAGAACTGAGATTTCCCAAGCTCTATTTTATGCATCAATCATAGGCCCACAGTGCTGTAACTTAATGGAAATATACATAATTATAATTAGTTCCACCTTGGGTTTTCCAAATCTGGACATACTAGATTCTTTCTCACCAATTACAACACAGTCTTATCTATCTAATTTTCAAACCCAGATAATCTCTTGACATTATTTCCATTTTCCTTCAGGACCTAGTATGGTATTTATGTAAGAGGAAAACATATAGAACAAGTTGCTCTGAAATGGATGATTTCTGAAGACGATTTATTTTTAATCATTGTAAAATTGTACAGTTCTTCTGTAGCAGAACAATTCAAAGCTTGTCTTGAAACTTTATACTACTGTTTGATGTCAAATCTTGCTTTGCTGCAGCCCAAAGTACAGAAAAGAGTTGATAGAAATATTTACATTTCTCTATTCTTTTAGATATTTTTTTTGAGGGAGAGAAGAGGAAGAACTCTTCCAATCAAGTAGCTATTGAATGAAATAATGGGTTTGATATTCCTTCCAATTCAGGTGTCTCATCTTATAAGGAGGCAAGCAAAGGTTTGAACTTACATGCTTAATGGGTCTATTATATTACTCAGAATCAGTTTTTGTTTTGGATGGCACAACCATTTCCTCAGGTACCAGTTTACATTATTTTAATGTGAAATGAAGAAAATGACTTTGAGCCAAGAGCTCCATTCCAGATAATGGAGACAGGAAATCCCAGATAGAGAGGATGTATTAGATAGAATGATACTAATTCCAGATGTACCATTTTTTTCAGTAAGAACTAATAATGAATTAATAGTAACACAGTAGCTCATTTGTAAATAAATGTACAGTAAATATACGACTCTGGAAACTGGCACATTTGGAATCCATGGAGACCTTAAAATCATAAAAGTTTAAACTCTTACACTTGATAAAGATTTGGAAGCATTGAGAAGAATTGATATTTCTCGTGAGAAAGAAGAATTAAAACTTCAGAAGAAAAACATCAATGTTGTGATAAAATCATTACATATCCATCAACTAGACTGCTCAAAGTATGTGGCAATTCATAAAAATAAATTAACAATAATTAACCTACCTTTGGATGTGCAACAGTGGGGGCTTTTGTTAAATTACATGGAGGAATGCATGAAATCTCACTACCAAATGATTTAAAATTGAGATAATGGATGCTTACAGATTAAAAGCACAAGGCAATCCCTCATGGCAATTTATTCCTATAAGTGGTAACTTTCTGATATTCAGCACTAGAAACCATCTTTTATCATTTTCAAGAAAAGCTACTGAATTGAAATATCATGGAAATGTAATAATGATTTATCCAGATTTCCCTTTACATATGTTTTAAGAAAATTCTTTGATTTGATGCACATTTAGTAAAGAACAAGAAAGTTAATTGTTTTTTCTTGTATCCATAAATCTTTAGGCTCTGTCTTGGATATGAGATCAAAACATTTACATGCTAGACAAATTCTACAAGCTGCTGTAGAATTTCTACAGGCTCTGCCCTCACTTTATTAGCAACAGTTTTGCCATTTTTAAAAAATTTTCATTCATCCCTTTTCAAACTCTTTAATAGTTGTGGGTAATATGCTTTTAAAATCTATCCTCCTGTAACTTTATTCCCAGGGCCTGAAAGATGAGTAATGAGAACAGCAAGATTACATGACTGGCATTTGTGAATTTTACAGCTAGCTTCTACAAACAAACTCAATGCAGAAGTCAGCAGGAAGTTGCAATTCATGGCCATGTGGTATTTAATGATCAGTAGCTGCAATTCATGGTCATGTCACATTTAATGACCCGTAGTGATTTACTTAATAATCATAGCCAGAATCGACAAACTGTCATCACAAGGACATGATCACTTTTTCATTTTATGACCCCATCAGTGATAGAATTGTTTGTCCAAATTGTGGTCGGTAAATGAGACTTATATAATAGCCCTGTTAAGAACACTGCTGAAATATTTCACAGATTCCAACTATAATCTGTAACTCTTCAATATGTAATTTGTGTTGGAGATTTTAATTTAAATCAAGATGGGTAGAAACATTGAAATACCCCTTTTACTTTTTCTCAAAATTATAAACTACCTCAAGCTAATGTCAGGTTAAAAAGGATTGACAGCACTCCTCTTATTAAGCTCTATCTTTTAGAGATTAATATTGAGAACTAGGTATCCCATGGGAAAACTACAGAGCTGACAATTGCTTCAGATACATAAACCTTTATGTGAGATTCACTTTTGGCTATATTTATTTCTTATGAGGCAGCTTAGACCCATGCAAGAAAAGTTATGAAACCAAATTCATAAGAGAGAAGTAGTTTTTTATTCTGATTAAATGAAAAATTGACAGTAAGAATTATGAACATTCCAAGAAAGTAAAATATCAACATAATGCATAGTATGGCTAAGTAGCAAGCTTTGATACCACATACCAGTTAGTGGAGTCTAGTTTCTAAATTATAGGTTAATATCACAGAAATTAATAACAGAATAATGTGAATGGGAGCACTGTTATTGCTCTCTTTTCTGTGAACCCCCTTCACTCTTTCTTAAATTTGTTTCAAAAGGAATTAGTGCTCTCCATGCCAGATTTGCAAGCAGAGATTACTAGGGGATCAGTGTTTTCCTGGAAGAGGTCTCTCAAACTCTTGGCTAGACCTTACACTCTAGCAACTTCTGCCTGGGTTGTTTTCATACCCATCTTATCAGAGTACTCCCCATTTGTAAAAATTGTCTGCTTTTTGTGCAAACCAACTCCTCATCTTACCCAGTGTTTTAGAAAATGGCTGAGGTGTTGTATTTTTGTAAATTATATTGACATAAATATTGTCTATGTGAACAGTGAAGTGAAGAATTTCAGTTCTTTTGACCACATTCTTTCCCACTGGTCTATCTCTTTATTATAATCAAAATTCTTAGTTCATTTTATCATTTATTTATTTATTTATTTATTTATTTATTTATTTATTTATTTATTTATTTATTTATTTATTTATTTATTTATTTATTTATTTATTGGTTCAATTTATATGCCACCCTTCTCCGGAGACTCAGGGAGGCTTACAATGCGTTAAGCAATAGCCTTCATACTTTTGTATATTTTATATAAAGTCAATTTATTGCCCCTACAATCTGGGTCCTCATTTTACCTACCTCAAAAGGATGGAAGGCTGAGTCAACCTTGAGCCTGGTGAGATTCGAACTTGCAGTAATTGCAGGCAGCTGGTGCTACTTAACAACACTTAACATACTGTCTTTAACTTGTTTTCCTCCATTGTAAATTTCAACAAGACTGTAATATATTTTATCAATCACATGTTCATCATGTATGCATAATTCAGTTTCAGATTCTGTT
>NC_142064.1:42590000-42635000 GCF_059756535.1 Pantherophis guttatus
TTCTCTGTGTCATTGATGTTACCTTTACTCCTTTGAGAGTTTAGATTTAGTGTTTTTATTTGTGGACTTTGATGAGAAGAATTTAGCAGAAGAACCTATAGTTCACATATTGTGCTTCTATAGGTGTGTGTGTGTATAATACATTTTAAATTTCAGCCGAGAATGATAACATTGGTTAAAGGCATGTTCAAACTTCATCTTTTCTGTGAGTTGGTAAAATCTTTTTTCATATTTTTGATTAATTCCTACTTTTTAGAGACAGTAGAGCCTACTCTTAACATAATTAAGGCTGAAACCATCCTGAGTTTTCACACAAACGTAAAATTAATAAGACATCTAAAAAACAAAAACAAAATATGGATTGTGATTTACTAAGCACAGGTACTAGAATAATAATTACATAATTAAATAATAACAGTAAGAATCAGTTTTTTCCCATCAACCCAATTAATTAATGCAAAAGCTTTTTTTTACACACACACACATATACTCACACACTAACTTTTTATACCTAACTTGGTAAGCACACATTTAACATACAGATACCTGGTTTCAGTGATATCCACAGAGGCCCGGTCAAAAAAAGATAAGCAGCATAAGTGAAACCCCACTCCTTTTGTAGGTCTGTTGATGTGTTATACACATATATAAAAGAGTGGGGCTTTGATGCTGCTGCTACCACTTCCACCTTGCCTTTTTTGACATCTAATCCATTGCAAACATTGCTTCCCAGACTGATCATAATATTGGTGCAGCCTTGTGCACTTAATACAATGGGGTAATATAGCCCACAGCAGGTGCAAATCAGGTGTGGGTTCTACTTACCTTTACTACCAATTTGCAACAGGGCCACGTGCGTAAGCTTGCTTCACTCGCACGTGCGCTCTCCTGCACATGTGCAGAAGCGTTTTCACGACATCAGGATCAGTGGGCGGGACCTCCCGCTGGTTTCTACCGGTTCTATAGAACCGGTGCGAACCGGGGGCAACCCACCACTGATGCAAATATTCAGTGTCACAATTTGGGATGTTGTCCTGTTGAATATTAAGAGAAATAAAATGGAACATCTGAGTAATTTCTAAAATGATCAGGTCTTTTTTATTTTTTTACTCAATGTTGTGATTTTACATTTATTGAGCTAGGAATGGTGGCAACACCACCTCCTTGTTCTAATCTCAACCCTAGATGTTAGGCCAGGAAAGACAGATTGTTGTTAACCACCCTGATACAGCAAAATATTGTTGTTATCCATCATAGCTATTGTTTCATATAAAAAGGTATATATAGGTATGTAATTATATGAGAAACAATTCATGTTTCCGCTGATGCAATTCCATGTTCTTAAGATAATGCTGCATGCTATTGGATGATACTGTTGAACTTTCATTATATATTCTGCAGAAATTGGGCACTTGATTTAGAAAAAATCAATCTATTTCCCTTATAAATGTTAGATTATAGATGCAGAACATTATAGGATTTCCCTTACCCAAATCAACAGTTTGGGTATTGATACAGTTGGGCTGTATCAATAGAGAGATAATATCGAGATCAAAGGAAGTGATAACTTTCTGTAACACATTGGTGAGGTCACATTTATACAGTAATACTGCATCAAGTTCTGGCCAAAACAATACCCCCAAAAAATTGTTGAAACCCTAGAAAGAGTACAGAAAAGAGAAACAAAAACAATAAGGGCTCTAGGGGCTAAACCTTATGAAGAACAGCTAAAGTAATTAGGTATGTTTAGCTTAACAAGGCAGAACTCAGAGGAGACATGGTTAACAGTCTTCAAATGCTTGAAGGGCTACCACAGGGAAGAGGATAATGGTTTATTCTCCATAGCACCTGAAGGTGGGACAAGAAGCAATGTGTGGAGTCTCACCAGAGGGCGATCCAACCAGGAAATAAGAAGGAATTTCCTGACAGTGAGAACTATTAAACAGTTGAATTTGCTTCCCAGAGTTGTGGTTACTCCATCACTGGAGATTTTTCAAGAAAAGATTGGACAACCATTTGTACAAGATGGTATGAATATTCCTACCTTGGACAGGAGGTTGGAAGAAGACCACTGAAATCCCTTCCAATCCTATAATTCTATTAATATATATATATATATATATATAATCGAGTGGATGTGATTCTACTGAGCTAGGGCTGCAGAAAAACCTTGGTTACATAGGAAAAACCTGGCTAGAGGAAACACACACACACACACACACACATATATATTCAGAACAGTTGTGTTCAAACAAAATGTTTCAAGCTCAAAAATGTTTGAAATGATACTTTAACTTCTGTATATAAATATATATGGATTTGTACACAGACATACATATATACGAATGGGCCAATATCAGGGTTGAAGGGTTTTATGTATTGTACCAAAATTTAAGTATATACAGGTGAAACTCAAAAAATTAGAATATCGTGCAAAAGTTCATTTATTTTAGTAATGAAACTTAAAAGGTGAAACTAATATATGAGATAGACTCATTACATGCAAAGCGAGATAGTTCAAGCCTTGATTTGTCATAATTTTGATGATTATGACTTACAATTCATGAAAACCCCAAATTCACAATCTCAGAAAATTAGAATATTACATGAAATCAATAAAACAAGGATTGTACATAAAACAATATCAGACCTCTGAAAAGTATAAGCATGCATATGTACTCAGTACTTGGTTTGGGCCCCTTTTGCATCAATTACTGGCTCAATGCAGCGTGGCATGGATGCTATCAGCCTGTGGCACTGCTGAGGTGTTATGGAAGACCAGGATGCTTCAATAGCGGCCTTCAGCTCTTCTGCATTGTTCGGTCTCATGTCTCTCATCTTTCTCTTGGCAATGCCCCATAGATTCTCTATGGGGTTCAGGTCAGGTGAGTTTGCTGGCCAATCAAGCACAGTAATCCCATGGTCATTGAACCAGGTTTTGGTACTTTTGGCAGTGTGGGCAGGTGCCAAGTCCTGCTGGAAAATGAAGTCAGCATCCCCATAAAGCTCGTCTGTGGAAGGAAGCATGAACTGGTAGATGGCTGTGTTGACCCTGGACTTAATGAAGCACAGTGGACCAACACCAGCAGATGACATGGCTCCCCAAATCAACACAGACTGTGGAAACTTCACACTGGACTTCAAGCATCTTGCAATGTGTGCCTCTCCATTCTTCCTCCAGACTCTGGGTCCTTGGTTTCCAAATGAGAGGCAAAAGTTGCTCTGATCAGAAAAGAGGACTTTGGACCACTGAGCAACAGACCAGTTCTTTTTTTCTTTAGCCCAGATAAGACACTTCTGACATTGTTTGTTGTTCAGGAGCGGCTTGACAAAGAATACGACATTTGAAGCCCATGTCCAGGATCCGTCTGTGTGTGGTGTCTCTTGATGCGCTGACTCCAGCCTCAGTCCACTCCTTGTGAAAGTCCCCAACACTTTTGAATGGCCTTTTCCTGACAATCCTCTCCAGGCTACCGTCATCCCTGCTGCTTGTGCACCTTTTTCTTCCACACTTTTCCCTTCCACATAACTTTCTATTAATGTGCTTTGATACAGCACTTTGGGAACATCCAACTTCTTTTGCAATTACCTTTTGAGGCTTTCCCTCCTTATGGAGGTGTCAATTATGGTTTTCTGCACAACTGTCAGGTCAGCAGTCTTTCCCATGATTGTGATTCCTACTGAACCAGACTGAGAGACCATTTAAAGGCTCAGGAACCCTTTGCAGGTGTTTTGGCTTAATTAGCTGATTAGAGTGGGACACTTTGAGCCTAGAATATTGAACCTTTTCACAATATTCTAATTTTCTGAGATTGTGAATTTGGGGTTTCATGAGCTGTAAGCCGTAATCATCAAAAGTATGACAAATCAAGGCTTGAACTATCTCGCTTTGCATGTAATGAGTCTATCTCATATATTAGTTTCACCTTTTAACTTGCATTACTGAAATAAATGAACTTTTGCATGATATTCTAATTTTTTGATTTTCACCTGTATACATTTAACGGATTTTTGGGAAGGCAACTTTCTTAATATACCTGCTTGGGTTCTTTTGGCCTCTATGATTTACCTTTGAATTTTAAATATAATGTATTTTTGTCTGAATTTTTTTCAGTATACATCATTTTTTTCCAGTATTTTTTGTTTAGTATATACATATTTAGTGTCCTTTTTTGTGCTGAAAAAATGAGCAATTACAAAATTTTGAAAAATAAAGAGTTACTCCACTTTTATTTCTATGATGCTACTTTGTCCCCAGTGAGACGTTAGATTATCAAATGTCTCCAATTTATCTTCTAGGATCAATAAGAAAAATGCATTTGATTAGGCAAGGTTGCATACCAAACTGAGATTCTTGGGAAACATGCACAGGAAACTGAATATGTGGATTTTTCAGGAAATGAGGTGATAAGGAAAAAGAAAGTAACAAAACTGATAAAACCAAAAATGGCAATTTTGCTGATCTCGACTACTGTATATGTAGGTATCGTAGATGTTGCCAGCCAAAAGATTCAGATTACAAGATATCAAGGCAAATGTAATCTCCTGAGTTTGAAAAGCTGCAATTGTGTATGTGGGAGTGAATATTTCTGTCCCTTTATAGACTGAAATCTATAAGAAATTTAAGACAAAATATAGCAATTTGAGAACTAGTTGGTATTTATTCAAAATAATAAATATACAGTTTGGTACAGCTTTCTGTTAATGAAACATGAATTAAAACTACATTAGGCTGAAATTACTGTAGCACATTTACAGTAATATCAAATGAATTCATTATGACTAGCATAGTTATAATGAATACTAAATGAATTAATAATAATGAACCATGTTAAGTGATATCTAATTGTTTTATTTCATTTTTATGTATATTTTGTCCAGATTTTACTGTTAAGTTAATAGGGATGGCATTCATTAAGTCATTTCCCTGCCAAGTTTTAGAAGAGACCACTTAGCTTCACACTACATCTTAAAACATATTTAGCGTCATTCATTCTTATTATCCTCTCTCTTTCTCTCTCTCTCTCTCTCTCATACACACAAAAGAAGATTTTGAGAGCCTTTCTGCAGGTTTAGAGCAGACTAGTGGGATAATCCCTAAGGTGCAATAATACTAAAGATTATAAAACCAAGCAAGGTTTATAAATAGAGGTAGGTTGTTGTTTTTTAATATCTTTGTTCAAGCCACATAGCATAACTTCTTGCCAGTCTAGAGTTAAACTTACGTACTTATCAGACATGGTATAAAATAGCATTAACAGAATTAAAAAGATATAGGATATTTCTATCACCTAAGGTAAAGGTAAAGTTTTCCCTGCACATGCGGGCTGGTTGTTTCCAACTCTAGGGGTGGTGCTCATCTCAGTTTCTAAGCTGAAGAGCCAGCGCTGCCCGAAGACGTCTCCGTGGTCCTGTGGCCAGCATGATTAAATGCTGAAGGCACACGGAGCGCTGTTATCTTCCCACCAAAGTGATCCCTATTTTTCTACTTGCATTTTTTACATGCTGCTAGGTTGGCAGAAGCTGGGACAAGTAACGGGAGCTCACTCTGTTACGTGGTGCTAGGGATTTGAACCACTGAACTGCCAACCTTCTGATCAACAAGCTCAGCATCTTAGCCACTGAGCCACTATGTCTCTTTTCTGATCACCTACCCCCCCTCCCAAAAAAAAACCCTAAGAAAAAATGCAAAAATCCCAACCCACCTAATTTTTCTCATCACTGATCTATTGTGGTCTTCCCTCAAAATTTAATTTTAACCTATCTCTACCCCAAATTTGCCTATCTCTAGTTTATAACAGATGTATAATTATTGACATTCAACATATAGCTTATGTTCACATTATAGAATGCCAAGAAGAAGTGATTATAGAAAGGCCTTCAATCATGTTGACCATGTTAAGTTATGAACGCCTCTCTAGGAATCTCTGGAGGCTGGGGACAGCAAAAAACATCACTTCCTGTCCCACCGGGAGTTGGGAAATGGGCCATTTCAAGCCTCTAGAGGGCCTTTGAGGGAAGACTGGGAAAGACTGTTTTTGCCCTCCCCAGATGCATAGAGAGGATCTGGAGCCAGATGAGAAAGAAAAACGGGCCTTCCCCACCACCCCAGGCCCTCCAGACACAGGAAACAACCTGTTTCCCTACTTCTGGTGGGCCCAGAAGTCCCAAAAATCAGCTGGCTGGTGCACGCATGCATGCCAGAGCTGAACTGGTGTGCCCACTGATATGGCTACAAGTGGCACGCATGTCATAGGTTTGTCATCATAGTTCTAGAGCATTCTCTCCACCTTTTTAGCATTTAATATTGTAAACCCATTTAATATTGTAAACTTTCTAAATCTGTTTTTAACTTTGTTCTTATTTGTGCTTTTATATTTTGTGATGTGTTTTTTTTTAATTGTAAGCTGCCCAGAGTCACGTAGGTGAGATGGGCAGTATAGAGTGTGATAAATAAATAAATAAATTCCTAGTTCATATTAACCTACTCTATTGAGGTGAATTGGGATCAAAGATGGAATTGTCTAAAAGCCACCTAGTGAGCTTGGAGGCTACATGGATATTTGAACGAGGGTCACCAAACTAAGAAAGATTCTTTAAAGAATTAATCTCTCTTTCTTTCTATCTCTTTTTTTCTTTTCTTCTCCCAACTTTAGGAGGAAGTCCCTGGATTACAAAAGAAAATAGAAACTGTAATATACCATAGAAACCGGGCAAGAATTCAAGATCATCCACACAAGGATAATGACTGCTAAAATAACAATTTTCTGCTTTCCTGTATAATGAAAACCGCTAGCTATGTAAAGCTAAACCTGGGCATGCAAAAGGTGAAATTCCTGTACTATCCTACTTAATTATATTTTCCAAGAGACTTCTGAATATATTTCAGAAGTAAGTAGCCATTTCAATTAATGTTCCTTGTAGCACATTTAAATGTAGAATGTCAGACTTGAACTCTATAGACACCAGATAATTTAAGGAAAGCACCTTGCTATACAGAAACTAGTAAGGTGTTAGGAATCACAAAACACATAAACCAAACCAATAAATGGAGGATTATGGTGTCCAAGTGCCAAATGCTTTGCTTGCAGGTCCTGCTTCTTTATACTAAGGTCAGGTGATAAAATAAGAACTCGTAGTCAGGTTAGTAATCCAATTGTTTAAATGTTCATGTTTTTGTTGGATTTAGGGAGTTTATAAAGATACATTTTAGCTAAAGTCAGATTAGATAAATGCCATTCCAACACACTCAAATCCTACAAATTTTCCTGTGGTGAAGATGGGATTACATGATCATAATATGCCTTCTTACTTTTCAAGGTATATAAATTGGTTCATTTTCTGTCCCAGGGAAAAGGAAAAAGAATAATCAGATGGCTAAGGTCAGGAATTAGTAAGTATCTCTCTAGACTACATTTACAGGTATACTGGTTCCATAGTGTTATTTTAAAAAAAGGTTTTATTAAAGAACAAGAAATACAGTGTTGTATCAAAGAAGAGTGGTCACAGTACAAACAGGGTGGATATTTTAACAGGGTTAAAATATCCAGCCATTCACGGATGAAGTTGGGCTTGAAAACACAAGAAAAGTTGAGACATATATTATTTCTACCTACAATATCTGCCTCTGATGTTGCCTTATAAAATTCCCAGTAACTGGATAGTGTCATCTAGACTCAGCTGGAGTTCATTATAATTCCAAGCCCCAAGGAGACTATTTCATTCAAATAGCCTGATCTTGCAATCTGGTGCTTTTCCACCATTCTGCCTTCTGTTCCTCTACTAAGTGGATATATCACTATTAAGGACTCAAAGACTATAGGATAAGGATAACATCTGAAGGACAAATCAGGAGCCCCGTTCCACATTGTTATCCTCTGATATCTTTCTGTTCTTTAGGGAATAAAGTTGGGTATGTTGTGTTCAGCTCATATGTCAACAACATACTGTGTTTCTGTGTGAAAGCAACTTGTATGAAGTCGATTATTTGGACAAAATTATCTATCTATGTGTATGTAAACATAGTCATTGATGTACCTAGTACTATAATTAATACATGTATAAGATTATTGATTGTAAGATTAATCAAATTTTATTGGGAAGAGGAACAAGAAGGTAGTATCTGTATGTCTTTCTGTTATTTTTCAGGACTGCTCAGATATTGCAAGGAGGCTTCTGCACACCTGTGTAATCTTAGGAAATGACTCAGTGGCTTTATTAGCCTTCAAAGGATTCTTGCATTCTGAAGCACCTTTTTGTAACTAAACCCAAAGCACTATGGAGCCTCAACTAAGAAAAATGATTTATATCTGAGGTATTTTTCCTAAGTGCAAGACACTGTAGCGAAGATAGATAGAAAACTATTCATGGAAAAGTTGCTGGAAATTCATTATACTTATATCATTCAAGGCATGATTACTCCAATTACTCAACCTGGTTCTCAGAACGAGGCACAGAGTGAAAGGGTGCTCCAAAGAGTCAAAGAACTAAAGAACAGTAGATTTGGAGAAGCTGCTTTCTTCAGAACAAGAACATCTCATAATCTGTGCATCAATCAAAAGGGAAAACTGGTGAACACTTTGGCAGGTGTAACAGAAGAGAAATGATGGAGGATGGGGATCCAGAACTTTATATCCTGCTGGCTTTGTATATGCTACCTAAAAGCATAGGCCTCACTTTATTCCATAAGATCTTTGGCTGCAATTTCATATGATCATGAACCAGGTAGTGAATCCATCTACTTCTTACTTCTCTGATACAGAGAAGTACTCTGTCCCTACTGAAATATTAATTATCTTTCTCTTGATACCATTCAACCCCCTTTTCTTCTCCTCTATGTGTAACCAATCTGTAGCGCCGAAACCAGAATGTCCACATTGCATTTGGGCTTCTAAAGCTATGTTCCCATTTCCTTAATGTTTTCCCCAATTTTTATTTTCAGAAGCATATTGTTGTAAATAGGTATTCCCCCAACTTCACTTGTTTCCCCCACTCATGATAAAGTATAGCTTTTTAAACAGTAGACAAATATTATTTTTGCAGTGAGCTAGTTCTTTCCCAAGCATCTGCAAGCTTTGTGACAGTACAGAGACATACTTCGCATCAGCTACCCACAAACTTGTCTGTTTCCACCTCTGTCTCTGTTTGCTAGCTGGGAAATGGACTATAATGCATTTACCTTTACAGGTCTCTATCTCTCCTTGCTGTTTATAATTTATGACCTCCTCCTGTTAGTTTATGACTTCATTCCTGGCAACACAACTAAAATGAAGTTAGACCTTTCAGACGAAGTCCGGGCTTTGTGAATCATACATGCTCTAACTGTTAACAAGGCACAGAAACAATTGCAGATCCATTTTGAAGGTGCCCCCACTCTCAGAGGCACATCTGCTAATCCTTCTACGGGACCACTCCAAGGCCATAAAATGTATTTCCTTGCAGTTGCATTTGGCTTCCATCTCTCTGTCTTTATGAAATGTGTGAAAATGTGTCTTTTATACCAGGCTCCCGATGTTAATTATACTAATTCATGGTTTTTAATTACATTTTGTTTTCATACCTCACATTCTTCTTTGTGTTGTTTTAAATTATAATCATCCATGTGTTATTTTTCAATAGACATGTAGCATATAAATCATCTAAAGAAATAAGAGTACACAGAAATGAGTATCTGAGGAATTTAATTAGTGATGATAATGCTACCTTAGACAAGCACCTTTATCATCTTTATTCTGAGAGTTGCAAAACTTGACTTATTATAAATATTGGACTGAATTGAAAGATGACCTTCACAGGACTGTTTATTTCCATTGGTAGAACCAATTTTTTCTCCAACTTTCAAAAGAAATAAAATCAATTATGTTAGAGTTCCAGAGATTGGGTTTCCTTATTTTATCTCCCACCAGTATTTTCTTTCTTCCTGTTTGCAATAATCACTTAGCTAGAGAAAGTTGCATGGCCAGATTATCATTATTAAAAGAAAAATAGAAAAGAGATGGCATCTGTAACAATGGGAGTCCTTGAGCTTCTAGCAAGCATTTGTGCAAGATAATTATTATGCATTTCATAGGTAGGGGTGCCTTACCTGCAAATTCTGAAAGGAATCGATCCTCTGTTCATTGTAACATGAATTTTCTTCTCAGACAAAAACATGGGATGAAAATATGACCTCACTTTATTCTAAAATAGAGGTGAAGATAAAATTGTCCTGAGCTAGTTCTACTTCATTAATGTCATGAACTCAACTCCTCTTTTGTCATTTTTTTGGGGGGTTAAAATGTACATCTATTATGCCAACTCAGTAAGAGGGACATGAATTGCAAAGAAGAATAGAGTAATGGAAATAACAACATTTAATAATTAAATGCCCTTTTCTTTATAAATAATGATAGCAATAAAAGAATAAACATCTGAACTACACTCACAACCAATTATAAAGTGGAAATTTATATGAAAATAGATAAAGGAAATGTAAGTCAAAGATGGATTCATAAATGTAGTATTTTACTTATACCCAATGGTGAAATCCAAATTTTTTTACTACCAGTTCTGTGGGCGTGGCTTGGTGGGCGTGGTGTGGCTTGGTGCGCATGGCTTGGTGGGCATGGCAGGGGAAGGATACTGCAAAATCTCCATTCCCACCCCACTCCAGGGGAAGGATACTGCAAAATCCCCATTCCCTCCCCACTCCTGGGGGAAGGATATTGCAAAATCTCCATTCCTATCCCACTCTGGGGCCAGCCAAAGGTGGTATTTGCCGGTTCTCCAATCTACTCAAAATTTCTGCTACCAGTTTTCCGAACTGCTCAAAATTTCTGCTACTGGTTCTCCAGAACCTGTCAGAACCTGCTGGATTTCACCCGTGCTTGTACTTCTTTGGGGATAAAACCTTTTTCTAGCAATGCTGATAAACAGCTTTATGTAAATATGTATACATACACACACAGAGGGAGACATACAGTATACATAAAAGTATGTCTGTGAAAGACTACCCACTCATACAAATGAAATCTATTCAATCCAATTACTTGTAGTAATGCATTGAATATATGCCTGGTATATGTTGGATATACAGACTTTAATCTACTTTCCCATATCAACATTATATCAGACTTAATTTCAAGCCTCATGTATTAGTAAAATAATGCTTACACTCATACATCATAAATTAGAGCTCTGTATGGAAAAAATATGTGAGAGCTTCAAGTGGGCCTTAGGAAGGTCAAGGAACACGACACATTATGACTGATGGATGCTGCATAATTAAGAAAGTCAAAGAATATCAAAAATGGTATATGCTGCATCAAGATGTTGCAAGATGTAGTGCAGTGTAATATTGACAGTACCATCTTCTGACTTATTTGCTTGGTAGGCAAACAGCAAGAGATTTAACAGCAGATTCGTGATTACTTTCAGGGGACCAGCACTAGCCTTTCAAAGATGTTCATAAATATGACTACAGACTGGTCAGAGCAACCCGTCTGTAGTCATTCAGCTTCCTGATGGAGGATTTCTTAGGAACTGGGATGATGGTAGAATATTTAAAGTAAGAAGAGACATAACACATTTCCAGTGATTTATAAAAAATCTGTGTGAAGTTGTTCAGTTCAGCACAGGTTTTCTCTGGGCTTGGTGCTTTTCTTTTACCTATGAAATAGACCTTGCACATTTTTTCTAAGATCACCGGAGGTGGAGGGAACAGAACAGGGGTGGGTTCCACTTACTTTTACTACCAGTTCGCAATGGGAGTGTGCGCAGATCATCCATGATGATGTCCGGGTGGGTGGGCGGAACCTCCCGCCGCCATTACTACTGGTTTGCAAGAACTGGACCGAATCAGGAGCAACCCACTACTGGAGCAGAGGAGAGTAAAGGATGGAGATAGGTATAGGAAGCTAGGTATAGAAAAACTGGCTAATCAGGAAGCTGCACGCCATTTGTCTTTTCTCTCTAGACCAATGACTGTACTTCAAGGGAACCCTCTGTTAAAGTACTGAACTTTGCAGATGATACAACGGTCATTGGCTTCATTCAAGATGGTGATGATTCTGCATATAGATGGGGGATTGAACAATACACTTAAAATTGTAGAGATGATGGATTTTAGGAGGAGCCCTTCCATTTTACCACCTTTTATCATATTCAACAACACAGTATTAGCAGTTGAGTCCTTCAAATATTTAGGTTCCATAATTTCCCAGGACTCAAAATGAGTAGTTAACATTGGATCCATCATTAAAAAGGCACAACAAAAAATGTTCTTCCTGCTTCAACTCAGGAAATTCAGACTGCCCCAGGAGCTATTGATACGGTTTTGCAGAGGGTCTGTCTGTCTGTCTGCCTGCAGACAAATGAGTCTGTCATTTGTATTTCTATAACTATCTGGTTTGGTACAGCAATCAAACAGGACAGGTTCAGGCTCCAATGGATAGTTAAGACTGCAGAAAGAACAATTGCAACCAGCCTGCCTTCCATAGAAGACTTGTATACTGCACAGGTCAGAAGGAGGGTTGAAAAGATATCTGCAGACCCTTCACATCCTGGACATAAACTGTTTTACTTCCTCCCTTCAGGATGCCTCTATAGGCTATCACAGGCCAAAATAATTAGACATAGGGACAGTTTTTTCCCTCAGCCATCACTCTGCTAATTGTCACAGTGCTGTCTAATGTCTATGTGTATTTACCCAAGTAATATGGCTGTAGCATTATTGTTTATCCTTCATATTATCCTTCTTATTCCTCCCTCTTATTGGTACTATTATGATGATGATTGTCATTATTCTGTTGTTTTGCATGTACACTAAGAGCTTCTGCATCAGAGGCAAATTCCTTGTGTGTCTAATCACACTTGGCCAAATAAAGTATTCTAGTCTAGTTTACTGTTGATGTATCTGACGTAGGGTTAAATAGCAATAGATAACAATGATCTCCTCTCAAACCCATAATAGGACACATTCTGGATAGATAATCATGTACAAGATCTATCTATCTGTGATCACCAGGAGTATATTTTCTACTTTTTTTCCGTATGAAGTGACTTTGAATCACATTGTTTGAACTTTTTTTTTTTTTTTTTTTTTGAGAAGCAGAATTCTGTGAATGTGCCATGGTTTTCCTGTGACAGTTTTGGATTAAATCTTTGTGCACAATATAAAGGTACTGAATCACAGTTAAATCACCCTGTATTTCTTTTCTGTCATGGCCAATAATAAAATAAAATACATGGTAGTATTTTGCATAATTATATGTATATTGCATAATTATATTTCTCACTACTTATATCTACTTACATTGCTTAAAAAGTTTTTTTGAACAAGAATATGTGAATCATATAGAATTCTTATATGGGTCATCCTTAAATGCTTACATTTGGAATCTTCCATATTTATGTATAATAAAATATATGGAAATCTATGTTCAATATGGAGGCTCCTTCCATGGTCGCTTTTTTCAACAATGAAATTTCATCTTGTTATTATATTTTTTTACTGCAAAATAGTTGGTATTTGGACTTTATTATCCAAACAATTAAAAAACCCTGAGAGTTTTAATCTTGGATTTTGGAAGTTTTGTGTTCATATTTCTCCACACCTACATAGTTGATTGGCTCTGGGCAAGTTTCTCCTTTTTAATCTTACTTTTCCACCAATAAAGTTGATCTCCTAAAGACAACTTTGTATGCAGGCTGTGATTGCTGCCACAACTGAGGAATAACTGAAGGAGTTTAACACTCTGTACACTGAAACAGCTGTATAATTATAACCTGTGATGATTACTAGAAAGCAAATAAACGTTTCCCAGAAAAGAAGTCTCCAAAAGAACATCTCCAGAAAAAGAGAAAGGAAAAGAAAAGGAAAGAAGGAAGGAAAGAAGAAAGGAAGAAAGAAAGAAAGAAAGGAAGGAAGGAAGGAAGGAAGGAAGAAAGAGAAAGAAAGAAAGAAAGAAAGAAAGAAAGAGAAAGAAAGAAAGAAAGAGAAAGAAAGAAAGAAAAAATAGAATATTGTTTATTACTTATTATGCATTTGTTTCAGAAAGGTTAGTTTCCAGATCTGATCTAATTATTTTTTTGCTACTGACCATTGCATTTCTTTCTTTCTTTCTTTCTTTCTTTCTTTTTCTTTCTTTCTTTCTTTCTTTCTTTCTTTCTTTCTTTCTTTCTTTTTCTTTCTCTTTCTTTCTTTCTTTCTTTCCATTTTTTCTTTCTCTCTCTCTCTCTTTATTTATTTATTTCTTCTCTCTTTCTCTCTCTCTTTCTCTCTCTCTCTCACACACACACCTCTCTTTAGTTCCTTCTTTCTTTTCCCCATGGTCAGGTTGGCTGTATCTCCAAACACTTGTAAGTACTGTATGTTCTGTCATATCCTGAAGTCATGCATTAGCACCTTTTCATTCAGCAAAGGGTGAGAACAGATATCTTTTGGCAGCTGACAGCAGGGAGCAAGAAGAGAGGAGGAGGGAGAAGCTGTAGGACTAGGACACTGTGGTGGCCTGGTGGCTAACATGGCTAATGTACCAGCTGTGAATAACCTCTTTTTCTTTTTCTTATTCCATCCACCCAACAGATGTCTCTCTGTCATTGTCATGTCCTCAAGCTATCCTGGTAAATGATTTGTGCATTATAAGTGAGTCACCAAGGTGGCAATTGAACCTCTTCACAGCTCAAAATTGTTGATGTGTGCACTGAGAGTGAAGTGTGTGTGTGGGTGAGAGAGAGGGAGGGGAGAGAATGAGAATGAAAAGAGAAAAAAATAGAAAGGAGGGAGAGAAGGAGGGGATGGGAGGAAGAGAAAAATGTCAAGGTTACCTTGTTCTGGATGGCAAATCAAAAGGGAGGGCAAATTAACTGCCGCCTTAGTTGGATCTTTTGGATCTCCTTGACTAAGGCAGTACCTTCCTGCCTCCCCTGAACAGATGTAAACATCACTTTGAAACATTTTTTTAAAAAATGCCATGATTTGTTTTGAATGCATGCTTTTGTACTGTGGGAAGAATGTTAATACAGAAAGGCTGAAAAGCTTGAGAATATAAATAACATAGCATTTCAAAATGTGTGAGTAGATATAATTGAATTTTGCAATGCAAAAATATAGTTTGTTATAAATGAGAGCCATAGCTGTCATTACTTGGGAATTAGGAGATATTAATTGGAGACTATTTGCTTCTTTCCCGTTTCTTTTTTTGCTGCTAAATGAATAATCAGAAAGTATACAATTCATACTTGTGAAAATATACAAGGAATTGTATATTTAGGAATAAGAAGGACCAGAACAATAATAATGTTTTAATTTAAAAAAATCTGTTTAGCAAACTGGCTCAAAGATGCTTAATAGAATATAGGGAGCTAATCCATTATAACCATTACAATGGCAATAAGGCTTCGTTGAACAAGGAGAAGGTAGTAATAACATAGTAATATGACCTTTGTGCAGAGAAAGCATGCCAAGTAATTGTAAATTTTTACAGATGGCAGAGGACACATTTTCCTGTGACTTTGAACTTACTTTGCTCTTGCAACATTCTGCATATCAATTGGACAGCAATATTTCTTCCATGTAATGCTCAAAAATTTACTTCTGTGATCTTTCCTTCTTGTACCCTGTTCATATGTAAATATATTAGTTGCAGCATTTTCCTTGTGTCGTACAGTACTTATGCCAGGCCACTGTGACCTACATATATCTCGTAAATGTAGGCAATATTTTCTCTTTGCTGCTGGTCATTCAGCAGCACTTCATCTTATTAATCAGGCTGTTCTGTTGCAGCTTTTGCTAAGTACAGCTTTTGTTTTCTTTCCTTTGTTCCTGCCTATATAATTTACTTCCATCATATTTTATTAATTCATCTTTATTTATGTTAGCAAAGGAACACATTCCTTTGTCCCCATAGTTTAATCCTCCTGCTCCCAGTTAAACAGATTGGTTAAAATATTTCTGATTACTTTTTTGATAGCATTAATGTTAATTACAATCCAAACATTTTGAACAAGAGTTTGGCAGTCAGTAAACCCACCGAAGTAATTCATTTGAATCCTGCTCTGAAATGTAGACCCACCTCATAGTCTTCTGGATAAGGACGAGGCAATGTTGAATTTGGTTTCAGAGGTGGTTTGTCTTGGATTAAGATCTACTGCTAATAGGACAATATTCCAGTTTGTTGTCTTTTCTGAAACTTTTTTATATGTGCATAACTCATATTCCTTCAATTTAATATGCATGATGTGTGATCTGTATGTTCACCTAAGTGTAGGCATTAGTGTAATTTTCATGGAAACCCATTTTTCATGACATTGTTTGTAACATAAGTAAATCAATACATCTTTTTAAAGCACAGAGCCCTCATAATATCCTTTTTCTCCTTTTGCATGGGATTAGTATATCTTCTTATTTGGAAAGCTGACCTTGTTTTGAGATTTCTTTTTTTTTGTTTTTTAATGTCATACTAAAATTTAATGTTAAGGGCCAGAGGACTAGATCTCGCACAAAGATAAAGTTTAAAGACTGAAGACCCACTTCAGGGTTTCTCTAAAGTTGGGAAAGGAGCTTGATTTGAGAGATTTAGAAAAATTTTAATTTTCTATTGCCATTAATTGTAGAAAGTTGAATTTACAGTTAGTATGAACTCCCTTTTCTGCATGTCCTGCTATACTGCCTTATCATAATGAGGCAGGGCTTTTCTGAGAGTGATAAGGCAGAATGCATACACACACACTCCCAGCAAAATCAAGATAAAGAGTGAAGATCATCCTAGATACCCAGCTAAGAAACAGGCACATACTGTATATATGGGAACAGAGATAGAAAGATGGTAGAAGAGGCCGATCATTTTAGAGCTAACAGCAAAGCATCGTTTCATACTATGTGGGGAAAACATAATGATGAGCCACTTCTGTATTTTACTAACAAAACCAAGATAGATAGACAAGGAAATGATTGACAATATGGTGCCGAATGACAGGTCACGCAAGTCATTTAACATGGTACTGAAGAAGAGCATAGTTTTTATTTGGCTAGACTAAACCTTTTCAGACAGGAGTGAAATCCAGCAGGTTCTGACAGGTTCTAAAGAATCGGTAGCGGAAATTTTGAGCAGTTCGTAGAACTGACAAATACCACCTCTGGCTGGCCCCAGAGTGGGTGGGAATGGAGATTTGGAATATCCTTCTCCCAGGAGTGGGCAGGGAATGGGGATTTTGCAGTATCCTTCCCCTAGAGTGGGGTGGGAATAGAGATTTTGCAGTATCTTTCCCCTGCCATGCCCACCAAGCCACGCCCACCAAGCCACACCATGCCCACCAAGCCATGCCCACAGAACCGGTAGTAAAAAAATTTGGATTTCACCATTGCTTCCAGAGATCTAGATGTGGATATTGCTATGGAGAAAAAAAAATCCAAAACTGCAGAAAGAATTACAGTGAGGGCATGGATTGGAAAAAAAAAAACATGAAGATGGGAAAACTCAACATGGCTAAAGATTAAATCAGTAAACTGCACATTGCCATCTTGGGCATCACACAGATTAAAGATGTATATGGAAAGGGAGATGTCAGCTGTTCAAGATAGTTTTAAGAAAGGCTAAGAAACAAGGCACTTTGTTATTGATGCATACTGGATAACTGAGAAACATAAGAGAAAGAACATAAAACAGAAATCATGATGTGCTTTATTGATTATAAAAAATATTTTTGCTTGTATTAAGTGTGCCACATCTTCAGAAAAGGGAATCTCAGAACATGTTATAATCATTACGTGAAATGTATCCACAGTCAGAAAGCAACAGTTGGAGGGGAATTGGGGGCTATGGCAAAACAGAGTGGATCTAGACTGGTAGAGGAGTGAGAAAAACTGTTTACTCCTTCCTTATTTATTCAACCTGTATACTGAATATATATTTAGGGACAGGAGACTGAATTGGAATAAGATGAGCATCGTTTTAAAACTGAAGGAAAAATATCAACAATCTGCAATATGTTGACAATACTATTCTGATAGCTGCAAATATCTGCAAGCTCTAGTAATGAAAGTCAAGTAGAATAGTGAGAAAAATAGTGTCAAAAGTAGTTTTAAAGAAAGCCAAACTAATGGCAGCACATTCAGCAACTAGTCTTCAAACTGACAATGCAGATTAGCACTGGTAGGGTATAAATGAAGGCTTTTTTTTAAAAAAAGTTGAGATTGCGTGGCATGTCTATACCTACACCGATCAAAATCATACAGGCAATTGTTTAATGGAGGTGAAAGTTGGATTTTGAAGAAGCAAGATAGGAAGAGTATTAACGTCTTTGAACTTTAATGCTGAAGAAGACTTCTGAAAAGATTGTCGACAGTCTGACTTTTCCTTAGACTGATAATTCCTAAAGAACTGAGGTAACCAATGTAGCAATCTACAAAGCTTTTAAGAGGTTCAGATGAACCAACAGGACTACATTCCCCTAGTTTGCTCCATAGCACACATAATTTCCCATGTCAAAAGCAATGGTTTTTCTCCCTAAAATCAGGCTTAATATCTTGGTTTCTAGACTGATTCAATCAGTTTAAAAAAAGAAGCAGAATCTGGTCAATATTATTAATTCCTTTGTGTGTTTAAAATCTAACAAAATTGAGGCTATTGAAATGTCTTTTTAAACAAAAGAAAAAGCCATGTTCTAGGAAGTAAATGCTGACTAACAATGTCTTCATTTTATTGTGACTTTTTCCCCCCCTGTAAAGTGTGATTAGTAGCAAAATGTAAATAAAAAACCCTAAATTGCTTTATTCATCGTGTACATTCTGCAGTTAAAATGAATGAAATTCCCTTTGAGGAAACATCTGACTAAGCAAAATAATGGTTATGTATTTGTGAAAATGTTTAATGAACTCCCCAGTTAATAAAATGCTGTTATTTTAGAGCCCATTACAATGTGTGTTAAATTAATTTGAGGCTACATAGTTGAAAGGCTTTTTTTCTTTCCTGTCTTAATATACCAAGAATAATTTACCTTCGTTGCATGTGAGAGGGCAAAGAGCTTAGATAGCCAGGAATGCTGGCAGAACCGCATAAGTAAAAGCCCACAAATGTAGGAGTAAGCTATTCACAAACCTTGTCTCTGTAATCATTTGTCTAATGTCAGTTCAAAGTCAGGGAACTTGCCAAAGATCAAACACATTTTTTTAAGTGCATATTGTAAATGTTCTGGCTAGCATGCATTTTCTATTTCCTTTTGTTCTAAAACTCATATATTTACCATGTCTTCAATGTGTGGGGCAATATCTTATAGGCTGAAAGGCAATGTATCATTTGTTGGGTAAGTAAGGTATTTCTGATGAGGGTAGGTAAATCCTCTGCTACTAGAAGGGGAGAGAAATTCAATTACTTAAAAAAAACTGGTTTTGTAGAAACTTTAAGTAGTGGATGTCAATCTCAATTGTCCTTTACATGACCTTCAGAGATTGTCCTGAATATGTGTCATGTCATTTATTGAGTATAATAAAAACACATGTTTGCTGCACTGGTGTTAATATTCAGTGTCTGTATACAGAATTATTATGAAACCAACAGAGAACTATGCACAGTGGTAATGAACTGATGAATTGTAGAAAGATTTGAGGTAAACCAATCTGATTTATTTCCCAAATCTAAGGGTCAACAAAAACACAGTTTATTTCAGTATTCCAAATGTTGCAAAAACATTTTCAAAATATATGCAAAATTCAAATTTTAAAAGAAAGCGTACGTAAAAATATGCACATATATATACTGTGTATATGTAATGAAATTAAATGGCAAACAATGCCCTATATTAAGGAAAATACTGAGTGTAAACCTCCAAATGGAAATTTCTGTATTGTGCACAGTAAAATGTGGGTTTAAAAAGTACACAAAATTTGCACTGAAGGTTAATGGCATGTATGAAACAAATATATGAGAATCTAATTAAAGCAACACTGTCAGGTTCCTCTTTCCATATTTCTGATCCATGAGATGTTCCACTTACTGAATCCCTTGGCATGTTACATTCTTATTCTCACTCCTATATTCTACTTAAAAAGGGAGCCCCGTGAGAGAAACTCTTAACAATATAGGAAGAGAACTCATGTGGTTGGCTTGGTCTAAAGAGAGTCTTAACTTCATTTCCCAAGAGTATTGGAGCCATTACAAATGTAGAGGGACTATTTAACTAGAGAACAGATGGAGTTGAGGAAATTAGCTAGAACAGACAGAGCTGACCCTGGAAAAGTGATACAGCTACTTCATGTGGAATTCAGAAAAGGCTGGTGCATTGCATACTGTCAATACTACCCTCCGTATTAGAGTCTGCCTGCTTATCTATCTCCTGTTATTTTGACAACTGGTTGGTATTCATAGTAGTGCTTCTTTTTCTGCCCTCTTGTCCTTCCCAACTGTGTTCTTGGGAAGGACAAGCATTTTGCTGTAAAAGGAGTCTGGACATCCAGCAAGTGTGTGAAAAAAGCAGGGAAGAGATAACTTTAACCTGAAACAAAAGCCACAAACTTGAATAAAAAATGTTTAGGAATTGTTGAAATTATATCATCTAAATAAAATACAGATGATCAGATCACACAATATCCTATACACACAGTACACAATGTACAAAGCTGGGAATATTTTCTGAATCAAGATACTTATCATGCCAAAACACTGAAGATAAATTTGCCAAATTGTTGTAAATCCTTAAAAGTTGTAAATCCTTAAAAACTTAGACCAAAATATGAATAGAAATTAGACTGGATAAAAAGAATAGCAAATGTTTGAATTA
This sequence comes from Pantherophis guttatus, assembly GCF_059756535.1. Lineage (NCBI taxonomy): Eukaryota > Metazoa > Chordata > Lepidosauria > Squamata > Colubridae > Pantherophis > Pantherophis guttatus. The sequence continues at coordinate 42,610,755 of NC_142064.1, forward strand.
TGATAGTATTAGAATAGTAGATATATATGCAAAAAGAATTATATGTACCTGTCATTGGATTAGACAGATAAATTAGTGTTATGTATTTGGGTCCACTAGCCCATCATCAGGTCAAAAGCTCACCTGGTCCAATATACTATATCACAAAATAGCTAGCTGTATGCATACTCACATTTGCAGGCAAGTTAGCTCTCTTATTTTCTACTTAAAGTCTATAGTCTGTGACTCAGAAAGTACTATAAAACAATCTAGGCTGCTAGCCATTGATTCATCCACTGAATCATCCAGACATTCGGTCATCCATGAAGTTGTCCAGACCCTTTTCAAAGCCATCAAAATTGTTGGCCATCAGCACATTTGATGGCGGTGAAGTCCACATTTTAATTAAGGACTGTGAGAAGATTTACTTCCTTTTCTTGGTTCTGAATTACCCTGCATTTTGTTTCAATGAATGATTCATCCTTGAAACAGTGTTTCAGTTCTGCATTGTGTCATAAGAAAAAATAAACTAAAGTAGTGAATATCCTGTTTTCTCAGCAAAACACTAAATTTGACTTTGCCACTAAGTTTGAACTACATTGTCCAAATTTTGGCTTGTTAGCAACTTCCAAGAATCTCAAAGATCCTTCTTTCCAACATCATTAGATTCTGCAAAGATCCTGTTCTATTCCTGACCCAGATTAGAAAGCGATTAGCGACAAGTACAAAAAAGGTGCTTGCTAATGATGTCTAGCATATGCACTAAGGTCATGTAGGAAAAACCGTGTCTCAATCTTTGAAGACATTTGCAATTAGGGGGAGAAGTAATTGAATTGGATTCTTGCACTATATCCTCCTTTTATTTCTATCTCCCACATATGGACATTACCTATGACCCCACATTAAATATTAATAAAATGCAGATTTTAAATATTTAAGTTTTACATTCATGTTAATGAATACTGTCAATCAACCAAGGCTAAACATGTAGCTAATTTTAAGGTTAAGACCATGTTCAAAATGATCTTCTCAGTGAGCTTGAGGTTATCAACTGAGAGGTAAGGAAAACAGTAAACCACTTTTTTCAAAAGTTCACAAGAATTAATACTGTTGTTATCAGTATTTCCAAAATTATCATTGTTTGTACATGTATTTCAAAAATAAAGTTAGCTCAGCAGTCATCTCTGAAGAATGTTGAGCTATTAAATATAGCTCTTTTTGTATCTTAATTAAAGATCAATTATAGTTTTTTTTTAAATGGCAGTAATAATATGAATTTATCTTCATTCACATCTACCTCATTAATTATGAGGAAATAGACAAAACAGATAAATATGCTATCTCATAGTGTTGATACAGATGTATAAACAAAAAAGATTTAGAAATACTGAGATTATTTGTCAATTTCTCTAAGGTCATTTATGAACATGATTTTATTTGTGGCAGTCACATCTTGTATTAATATATAAGTTATAAAAACAGAACTATAAATATATTTCACTGAGTAATATTTATCTATTCTTTCTCATGTTTCATTTTCACTTCATTAAGCAAATAAATGCTATCTTAATAAGCAAATAAATGCTACCATAGTATTGTCGCTCTTTCTAAAATGATACTCAGGTACCAACAATGACCTCAAAGCAAAAAAAAAAAAAACAATTAATAATTTAAATAAATTTACCTGCATTCAGAAAACCTGCCTGTTAAAAATGCAAAAGTACATTTTTAGTTGCATTGGATCTTAACACTGGACACTTGGCAGTTTGTATGGAATATAGGAAACTCTTTGAACAGGAAATGTCTATTAGGCTATAATGTCCATATAGCATTATAATTTTCATATTCTTTATTGGGCATATTATATGCATAGATAAAGATACATTATAGTTGTAAAAGACTCAACATCATACAAGCAGTACACTTTTCATTTAACAATTCTTACAAACAAATAACATATATGGAAGATATTGTAGATAATGTTTTGTATAGTTCTTTTGGAAGTACGGTGGGAACTTAATCAGCTAAAGAAATTCATGACACCATTACACTTCAGCATATTGCATTATGCCTACACATATAAATATCACTATCAAATTTGAAAATTTATTCCCTGGTTTATTGAAATCCCCACCAATGTAGAAATTTTGTATTATACAAACTTTGTGCCGCCAATCTCTCTTCCTATATTGATTGAAGTAGTTTTAGATTTGGCTTTGGAAAATCTCTGGTTAATTCACTGGAGGGATTCCAACATTTATTTTGAAAATATCTTTAAGAGATCCAGTTCAAGACTTTATGGCTACATGACAGGGAAAAAAGTTGTCTAAACAAATGATTTGTATGGCATATGTTCAATTGTTTTCTTCTAATTGAAAATTATACTGGAGATTTAAACTGGGATGAATGTTTTGATCCTATTAGATTTCAGGTTACAAATGGAAGCATGCAATTGTGGCATTAGAGAAGTTGTACTTCTCTGAAGTACAATAAAATCCTCAAGTAGCTGTCTAGCAAAGCTGAAACTGTGATAGTATAAGTATGTAACTTATTAACTTGAATTTATTTATTTTTTTAGCCTTTGCTTTACTCGCGCACATAAATACAGATGTGGTATCTGGACACAATGCTTAACATAAGAGAAAGAAGTATCAAGGAATTGTTCCAGCTAAAGTGCAACTCAAGTTTGATAAGGGGGAAACATGGGCATAGAATTTTTATCCATGTTTATGTATACTTCTTCTGGTCTACTTCTACTTTGGAAGAACATAATCTTAAATTCAAGATCATTTTCCCAATTATGGATAATCTTGTTTAGGGTAAACAGAATATAACTTTAAACCTGCTGTTCCAGGAAACCTTATGGTTAAAACAGGATGTGAATAATGTGCAGTCGTATACAGGTCTATTATGTATGCAACAATACTTTCAAAAAAGTACTATACCTATTTCCTTGACAGAAAACACCACTGAACTAAAAAATACTTATTGCAATTGAGCTAGTATTTTGCTTTTGCTTCATTTTTCAAATAAAGATCTACCTTCAGTAATACCCATATAGATAATATCTTTACAGAGAGATATCTCTCTAGAGATAGGTATAGAAAATGTAAGCTGAATATGTAAATTCCTTTTCTGCTAATGATGAGAAGCAATTAAACACAAGGTTCCTTAAATAGTATTCTGTCACAAGCCTTCATGTTTCCGTCACAGTACATATGGTCCAATTGTTTACAGATGAAAAAAAGAGAATGAAAGAATGAAAATCCATGATCAGATGTTAAATCAAGATGTTTTCTTCACTTTCCAATGATGGGCTGTCTGCCAACACTTACAATAAGAAATTCAGAGGATTTGTTTTTTAATATAATAAAAAAAGATGAGGACATTTCTCATGTTTTAATATTACTGTACTGTGTCTCACCAATATCAGATTCAATGGAAAAGAGGACTTGTTTTAAGTCTCTTTTGTTCAATTCTTGATAAACACTTTCTTGGGAAAGCGTACTTTTTGCACATGATAAAAGAGTGAAAAATCAGGAGTAAAAATGAGCTTAGATGTGAATAGATACCATGACATAACGGCAAAGCCACCTGCCGGTGATAACATTCCCTTCATTGCACCAACTGGCAGTCAGAAGCTCTTGATTTATTCTAGTCGGATGTGATAGTAAGTTCAATGCTTCAATTATCTGTTCATAGGACGGACAATTTAAAGTCAATTTTCTAAACTTTTACGGAATGTTTCATTAATTTGTAAAACCGAAATTTTATGTAAACTTCTTCAGTTTTGGAATGTCTGATCAAGGATTCATTATGGTGGTGTAAAAATATCATAATTTAATTATTAGGCAGATAACTTGTTTTTTATCAAGAAACCGAAGATATATGTATTACTTTCCCATTGTTGTCATCTGTAAAAAGCTGCATTAAATATTAAGTATACATTGAAATTTTCAAAATGATGTCATATTTAACTTTCTATTATATAGAAGTTCTGTTAGCTTCGGTTCAGTTTGGCGTACATTAAAATTTACAAGGTGACTAAGGGTGCCTAAATTTGCAATTGTATCTTCTGTTTGAAGGATTAAATGCAAAAGAATTATATAGGGGGGGAAAACAATCAGAAATTCCCCAGAAGGACAATTGATGTTTGATAATATGATGCAGGAAAGACATTTTATATGGTGTCTGAAGGGCAATCACATCAACTAACTTTAAGCAGTGACCGTAGCTTTCTATTTCGAAACATATAAAAAAAGTGCACTCATTTTAAATTCGGTGATTCTAGTGGAGTATTGAATGCCAGCTCTATCAAATAATCAAATGATTTTTTGGATATTAAATTAAGCTAGACATATAATGCCAAGTAAATATGAAGTTGGTTCCATATATTAAAATCAGCATGTTGCTTGCATTTTATGAGAACCAATTGCTGCAACATTATATGTAGCATACAATGAATACCCATCTGCTTTTTCTAAATATAGACAAGTTTGTTTTGCCTAATTCTTGTACCCGCTTGAACATCTAGGGTGATATATTTATCTTGAATGCAATTTATTGGATAAATAGCTCTGCTTATAAGAGATGGAAGGAAATTGAGCAGTGATGGGCCAGATCCAAAGAAACTGCTATGGAGAAATGAAAGCCATAAAATGGCATCATTTCAAGGCACTGTGAAAATAAAAATAATAATGGAGAGATAGAAACATTTACATTCATGTTAACACTTAATGCAAATTGTATTAGAACCTATTTGGTCTAATGGTTAAGGCAGGGCTTCGCAACCTTAAACACTCAAAGAGCCATAAAGGTCCTAACTGGAAGCCCCCCATTCAATTCTAGAGCCAACCTGAAGTCTGGTTTCCCCACCACAGAGTCTTCTCCTAACGTAACGTCCTTTTTCCTCTACCTGTCCTAACCGAAAGCCCTATCAATTGTGGAGCCAACTGGCGACAGGGAGCCACAACAGAGGGATGAAAGAGCCACATGTGGCTCTAGAGCTGAGGGTTGACGACCCCTGGGTTAAGGCATCAGACTAGAAATTGGGAGATCCTGAGTTCTAGTACCATTTTAGGCATGAAGCCAGCTGGATGAATTTGGGTTAGTCACTGTCTTCCAATCCTAGCAAGGAGGACATTTCCTAGAGATTTGTCAAGGCCATCTCCAAATGCAAAGTCCAGGCCATGTCTGAAAAATATCTTGCTAAGAAAAATGGCAGGGGATTTTCTCCAGGGAGTCTTCAAGAATCAGACACAGTTGAACAGAAAAAAGAAGTTGCTGTTCTGCCCCAGCTACGGATCCCAAAGAACACAGCACACACAAACTCTGAATAAAACTTAGTTTACTCAAATAACACAGTTTTAGCAAATGCCGACTGTTAATAAGCGTTCTTAACAGCCTGCCAGAATTTCACAGATAAGATAGTCAGAGTCTTACTGAAGTTGGCAGAAAGTCCAGAAGCAAGGTTGCACAGAAATCCCAACACGATGATTAGCGAACTAAAGTTGTTTCCTGCAGCTTGTTGCAAGCTGCGTTCTTTCTTAAATAGGCTAAGGGAGTGGCCAATTAGCCCCAAGCCTTACTCTCGAGGAGGCTTCCTCCTGAGGAACCACTCCTGCCTTTTGGCAGCTCTGCATGCCCGTGCATTGAGAAGAGGCTCCTCCTCTTCATCCTCTTCACTTATAGGAGCCTCTGGAGGTTCTGAAGGCCCTGACTGAATCCCTGCCTCTGGCACCACATCTTCTTCAGCCTCCTCACTGTCCAACTTGAGCGTCAGCTGCACAGGCTACTGGCGCAGCACCACACCAGCCTCCTTCTCGTCAGGATCAGCAACAATCCGTGCAGGCTGCTGGCGGGCCACAACAGTTGCATTGCACAGAAGGGTTTTAAAATTTATAACATGAAAGTATGGAGGTTATAAGTTTTCAGGAAAAAAGTTATTAAAGGGATATTGTATGAAAAGACATTCCTAATTCAGTCAATACAATAATAATTTAATTAAACTCGACTCAGATGACAAACAACAGGGTGGCTCAGAGAAGGCATTGTGTGTTCAATGAACTATATCATTGCCTGAGTAAGAGATTAGGAAATAAGTTGGAAGTGGTTAATACTTCTGATATCTTTTTCCTTAACATTTTGTTCATGAGTCATCCTCCTTTTGTATTCATATTTTAATTATATATTTAATATAATTCTGGATCAGACATAAACCCGAATTAACTCTGGGTCCAAAGAAATTTTTGTTTTCTTTTGAATGGCAGTCCATTGGGGCTCTCATGCGAATCTTCCTTCCAAGGCACATATTTGAGTCATTGAGACACTTGAGGAGAAGAAGGGGACAGATGACAGAAAGAAACAGGAGGAGGAGGAGGAGGAAGAGGAGGAGGAGGAGGAGGAGGAGGAGGAGGAGGAGGAGGAGGAGGAGGAGGAGGAGGAGGAGGAGGAGGAGGAGAAATTATGAGGGCAGATGTAGAGATAAAAAGGCCTAAAAAGGGAAGAAAAGAACTGAAAATGGTAAGAGGGGTAGCAGTTGAAGGCTTATGAAGAATTATGAAACCATGATCCCACAAATTGCTTTTGAATGCCTAATTTATTCCTCTATCAACTACTGAAGAAGAAAAAGGAGGAGGTAAAATAAAAGGAAAGTTGACAAGCCAGGGAATTTCATGGGATTCTTTATATAGAATCTGGAAAAGTTTTAGAATGTTCTTTGTGCTTTGAAGAGAAGCATGAAAAAATGACTTGTTTAAAAAAATGTTAAATATTTTCTTACCAAATTCCTCAATTCCTTCAACAATAACAGAGCATCTAATGTACTACTTCCACTGGAAAAGTTGGGATCTATTCAGAGATGTATTTTCCTTGAAAACAGAGCTTGTTGAACTGTACAGAACAAATATCAGCTCAAGAAACGTTTTAAGACAATTTGTGTTATATCATAACATCTTTTATGACTGTTTTAGGTCATAAAATATTTTATAATATTTGCCAAATTTCAATTCTATAAGTATCATGAGTCCCAAATTTTGGATGCATTCTGTAAATTAGCCCATTTATGATAGCTTGGTTCAGAAATTGTTGCTCTATGGTGTATCCTTTCACTCAAAGGATACAAGAACAAAAGTTTCAGTAGAATATAGATAGTTTGGTATATTTGTGCATTTTTTGTTTTTGTAGTTGTGTTAGTTTTTTAATCCTATGTCCGCTTTCTCAAAATTTGCAAGATAGGCAGCTATATCAGTTAAATCATTTTAAAAAGTGGCTTGGCCCTAGTTGTCCATACACCTCTTTTCTTCAAGATGAGTCATAAATTGAAGTTCATGCAGATAGTGGAAACTAGGCTGCAATCAAAAACATTCTTCAGAGATCATATAGCATAGTTTCTAAAGGAATACCATGGCATTGCACTGGTTGCCTATATGTTCCTGCTCAGACTTCAAATTTATACTCATGACATATATTGCCATTAAAACAATTTAAGACTTCTTTTCTTGAAAATATGCCTATCTCATTACATGCACAACTGAAACTTAAGATTTGGAGAGGGCATATGTCTCATAATGGATAATATCACATAATTCAGAAAGATGCATTACGTGAGTATATGGAAGACGATTTTTCTCTTCCTTAGGCCAGACTGTCACTACTATTATCTGCATTCCAACATTGGGTGAAATCTTGGCTTTTTCCTCTCATTCAAGCTGTAGCAAACTGTAGCAAATATGGCTGTGTAAGTTTTTTAAAAAAGAAAGATGCTGTGAAATAACTGTGATCTGTTTTCCCAGCAAATGTCATGAATTGCCTATGTACTGTAGGGACATAGGAACAACTCCTGACTTAGCCATATGAGCCTGGCTAAAGACAAGATTGCTTCAATGACTCAAATAAGTGTACAGGACCTATTCCCACATATTGCAAAGCATTCCTTAAAAAAAGTTTGCACAAACTTATTAACAATCCCAGCTCAACCTTAAACTTTGGCCCTTAAACACCTCAGTTATGATTTCTTATTTATTATTCCTGTTTTAAATTATGAATGTTCAGAGTTTTATAATTAAGGCAGCTTAGATCCCTCTAAATAAATAAATAAATCAAAAGTATTGAAGAAGAGTAAAATGAATGCGCAAATTGGTTGAATCTGATCGGTTTTAGACCACTTGCTGAATAACAGAGTCTCTTTTGATAAAAATGATCTTTTTCCACATGGATAACTTGAGGTTCAGAGCAGAACCTTGGAAAAGAAAGAGAAACAGAGAAGAAATCTAATAAATATATGAACTTCTAAAACAATAGTGAACACTAGTTTTTAATTGCTTTTCTTAATAAGAATGATCTATATAATAGTGGTTTAAGTGAAAGATGTTTGAAACTGTAATGCCCAAAATATAACACAGGTTAACTTATCTTCAGCAATTATATTACTTGAATATTTCATGACAGGTGGAAGCATATTACAATTGGTATATTTGCAATGGAGCAATTGCAGTTCCTAATATGAATCTCAGAGCTCGACTGAGATCTTTCCACATTTTTAATTTTGCATTGGGAGTATGAACATATCCCTTGTGTATATGGATGGAGTTATGAAACCTTTCAGAGTATTTTTTTCCCCTGTCTTTTACTGTGCAAGTAGAATTCAGGTTTAATTTAAGTGGATGATTATACAGATCCTGAGGGTCTAACTTCAACAAAAATGATTTCAGGTGCTGCTTTTGCTATTTCTGACTTAGATGCAGTGAAGACTTGAAGTGAAAATAAATGTCTTAGGCTATTACAGTTCCTAAAATGTACATTTCAATCAAGAGGATCAGTGGATCAAATGTCGACTTAAATTAAATTACATTTATACTTCATTTCCTATCTTCTGTTAAACTCTTTTAGACCACATAAAATAGAATAAACTTCTGCTCCCTAAATTCAACCTTCCTTAACATTAGGATTTCAGAAACTCTGGACTGTAGCTCCCATCCCTAAAGTCGTACTGGTTTCAATTCATCAATTCAATTGATGAGAATTGTCATTTGAGAAACACTATGTGTGAGAAGACTGATATACCATATGATGCTAACTTTATAATAGTCACGAATGTCGTGCCAGGGGCATTTATCTTCTGCACACTGCAGGTTCTGAATAACATGTAATTAAATTTCGATATGACTATAAAGCAAATAAATAAAAACATTGGTACCCTTGGCAAAGGCAGATTAATTGTTCACTCCACATATGCTATGTCAGATAATTTTTTGATTGGAGCAAGGTTGTGAACCGCACAATCCTAAATGCCTGAATTTTTATCAGAATTTTCATTGACGAATCAGAGCCAAGCTACTTTGGTTGCACTGAGACTTGACAGTGCAGGTTCCCTAGAACAAGGGTCTCCAACCTTGGCAACTTTAAGACTTGTGGACTTCTGGGAGTTGAAGTCCACAAATCTTAAAGTTGCCAAGATTGGAGACCCCTGCCCTAGAATGTATCTGTGAACTGGGCTAATTATCATCAGGTGTATTCCTAGTCAAATCATTATTTAAAGTGTCATTTTTCAAAATTGATTTCAAAATATAACTGCAAGTATAATTTATTTTTAAAAGCTTAAAATACTTTAGGACATCTACCACATCATCTTTAATAGGGTGTTGATTAAACTATTTGTAAAACTTATCTTTATGTAGTACATGTGACTCATCCACTAAAAGCCTTTGAATGTGCCATATGAAATTCTCTTATGTAATTGTACTATTTCTTTAATGAAAGAGGTCTGGCAGAAATGCTTCCCATTTGTCTCCTTTCAGTCTTTTGCCATTCTTTTCTTATCAGAACAATCACAACAAGTTCATTTTAAGAAGCAGAAGATGGAATAATTCAGGATGCCTTCATCAGTAGTTTACCTCATAAGGATTTATTGTTGGGTCTTAAAGTTAGTAGGGCTACTGGCTCACTTGTAAAAGCAGAGATCCCAATCCATGTTCATTCACCACCCTATAGTATATAACTTTGGAATAGTAACATGTCCTATTGAATTTTCAAAACATATGGTATTACAAATATCTTATTTACTCATGGAGGCAACATAAAACTACACCTAACATCTACTTATATATTTATTTTAACAAAATCACCTTCCTAACCTCAGGTAAACAAGTGGTTATTCAGTTCATTGATTACTGCTTATCACACTTCTTATAATAAGTAGAATTCATTGAGAATGACTGAAATGGAATTCCTTCAAATAGATACCAGGCGGGGAAAACTGTGATAGATATAGAATAGGCCTTGCTTTAGTGAAAATTTTAATTGTAGCCTCACCAAACCTATTTCTTCACTGCCATAAAGAAGTGCAAATAATTTCCCATTTAAAATTTAAAGCTCTATACACAAGAATGAGTGTTCCAACTCACCCACTTTCTTTAAAGAGAATTAGTATTAATTGGACAAGGGCAAAGCAGGGTCTATGGACCTTTCAAGCTTTTCTCTGATTTATTTTGCCTTGAACTCCATTAGTATATACGGTGGAAGGGAATGTTGTGTTGTTCTTTCAGTACCTTCTCCCACCCTTTTTCTTTGACACTTGATTGTCGTCAGCTTAATAAATTGGTCCCCTTTCTGTCTGACAAAAGCCACCTTTAAATAACAATCCATGTGAAGTGCAAGCCCTGCCACCTGAATAAGCTAAACTTTGCAGATCTAAGGGTTTCTTTGCTGACTTAAGAGTAAAATGCTGATGATCAAGAGCCCCACATTTTCATTCCTTAGCACATTTAGGCTGGTGCAGCTGTGATCCTGCATAATAATGCAATGAATATACCATACCAGTTCCCAGTGCTAAAATGACCTCCTCTGGCCTCAATTCATTGCCCACTCACCCAACCCTTCCACCTCCTCTGTACTTTAACATATCCTCCAACATAATAAGCCCGCCACCACTAATGTTATAAAGTAGTAATTGTACCTAATTGGTAGGGAGGTGACAGGCTATTCTGGTAATGTTGTGAAACTGTAAGAAAGGGGGAGTGAGAGCATTCACAGGCCCAGCAGTAATTATCCACTAATTTGGCCTGTTTGTGTAGGGACAGCTCATTATAGCCCTTAAGAAACCCCCCAAATAAAGAAAGTAAGTTGGTAGGAGGTAAGGTTAAATAATTAGTGCTTAGCAGATTTTTTTAAAAAAATCAAAGAACAGGATTAACTGGGAAAAATGTGATGAGGGTAACAACAGAGCATGGTGTAATATCATCCCCTAAGTGAATTTTATATATTTTGGACAATGTCACAGTCACATAAAAGATACGTAAATGATTTTAGCAAAACCACATGGCATGCAAGTATTTTATTTCTATAATTACAGCAGTCATCCTCATTTTGAAGTTTACACTGCTAACTTTATAACCCTCAAGTGACTTGTGGAATCAATACTGAAAAGAATATAGTTCAAATATAATGTACTTTATATTTTTCATTATCATTAGATGCTCCAGTATGGACTTTTATCTTTGGACTGTTTGTTCCATCAAAATAAAAAAAAGTTTGCCTGATTGCTCTGTTATTCAACTGCCATTGTTGAAATATACAGTAGGTTAAAAAAGAAGAAAAGAGAAATCTCTTGACTTAGATTGCAAGCAAATTTCAGAGCTGGTTTTATTTTCATTTTAATATATTGTCCTAAAAGTTAATATCTGAATTTCTTTCAAAGTTCTGTGATCAGAATATGCCAGTTCAGCAAATGTGTCATCCAAGACAGGGTATAATGCCCCAAAACCTTTAAATGTAAACATCTAGAAAGCAGCAAGAAAAATAACCAAAACAGCAGTTTGCACAACTTTAGTTTAACAACATGAACTTAAACAGAATTGAAAACAGCAGGGATAACAGTAATGTCTTCTTTTTAAAAAGGAATCAAATAACTACAAAGCAGGAGAGAACAGGAACATCTTAGCTTATCTTCAAAAGATAAATCCAGGTATTCAGAGTTGCATTTATTTTAACAAGAGTATTTCAGAATTGACAATGCTACCATGAATTCATGAGGCTTCACTAATAGTTCATTGTTGTTTTTTAACCAGGAGATTTGTCTGTGTATCACCATGTCCTCCTTTTAGAAGAGTCTAGAGAAGGGTGATTAATTAGTTCCTTTTCCATCTCTCATTTGAAGATTGCTAGTTCCCAAAACCTGTATTATTGCATTACTGCAGAACAGTAGCAAAGTTTTAATAATCAAATTATAGTGGCAGAAGATTTTTTTTTTTCATAGGCAAAAAAGATTTTTTTAAATGCAAAAAAGTGACGAATTGAAAGTCTTAAAAGTTTTAAACTGGACAATAGGATGTTCTGTAAAATGGAGTGATTTTTCAGACGGATCTGTGAAAAGGTTTAGAATTCTGCATTGGTTTGATATGTAATAGATGTTGTCTTTAAAACCTGTATCTAATGGATAGAGTAACTGCCCTCTGTGTATGCCTGAAATCATAACTCTTTTGAATATTCTTGGCAAATTCTAATCATCTGCAGATTAGGACTACAAATCTGGGTAGTAGCCTATCCCTAGAGCAATCTCAGATTAACTTTGCTGAAATATACTGACAGCAAATCATTTGTTCTGCTCATAAGTCAGGGTCTCTGCTCACACATGTTTCACAATTTGTCTGGAATTAGGGCATCATGACTTTCTGATCCTGTTAAGCTATCACTCCTATTGGAATGCTGTAGGAGTCTAGAGAACAAGGCGAGGGACAGCCAAGAAATTCGTATTTCTAAAAAGTTAAACTTTTGGGTCTTTCTCAATTTTTGAATGATATCTGGAATCAGAATATTTACTTTTTCCAGTGTTAAATTTAAATGCAGCATTACTGTATGGATACATACTACCTTGTATATCATTAAGTAACTAAGATATATTTGGCACAAATAAAGACCAGATAATTGAAAACTGCATATGGCTGTAAGTGCCTTTTGAAATACTTGACAATGAGCCAATCTTAAATGAAAAATACTAAAGAAACAAATTCTCCACATAGATTTGTATCTGTGCTAATAATATTCGGTAAAGAATCTTTATTTTAATAATGTTGGCAATTCTACTAATTAGGGACTTGAGATATCAAGACTAATTTGTTATCTCATTTCTTTACCCTGCAATTCCTACTACCACAACATCTGTGTCCTAATGAACTTTTAAATGTAGTAGATGAGAAGGATAGTTTATTAATCAAGCCAATTCAAACCTTCAGCTCTCTCCTTCTCGTGCAGTAAGGGTGGCAATTAGTAACATTTTGGATTTTTGTGTTATGTGGGCACCTGTTTACTGGGAAGTGAAATGAGACCACTACTCATTTTCTATAGGGTACTGAACACCCAACAGATGGTGAGTATATTCATTCATTCACCAATACAAGGTTTCACAATAGAAGAGCTGGAGTGAAATGAACACCAGACAAAGAGGGGGAGAAAAATCAAATAGACTCATTTTTATTTCTTCTGCTGGTGAAAGCTTCCATCCATGACAAAATACTATTTTAAGTATATATTTATCTGCCAGTAGCACTTGGTGCTGTATATGGAAGAATCACATGAACTTTTATTTTTTTTTTAAACATATTCTGCTCTCTCTGAATGCACATAATCAGAATTAATTTTTTTCTAATTAGTTCAATGCATCTGATGCCCTGCCTTATTCAAGCCATATTTCAAATGAGTATTTTAAGTTATATCATTAATTAATAGCCAATGGCCATTTTTCCCAGAGAGGAGATCCCAACAGCTTTGGAAGAGACCAGATTTGCTTGGTAACACAGACACTGCACATAAAAAAAAAAAAGCAATTTCAGATGAGAATGAAAAACAATTTGCAATCTTTTGATAAAAAAAATTTTTTTTCCCTCTACTGAAACTGACTCTATACTGACATAGAGATGGTAACACAAATGGAGTCCACCAGCTTCTATCAATTTTCTGGGAAGCTACTGTAGAAGTCCACATTATTTAGGAACATTATTTACTCTGATTTATGTGTGACATCAATTCCTGAGACCAATATAAATAAGTATCCATATTTGTTACATGAGAAAATATGTATGTGCATGTGCATGCACATTTCTGTGAGGTCCGGTGAAAAATGAGAAAGTAAAAAAATATTCCCAAGAGAAGTCTAACGAAATAAACAAGCAAGATTATTCTATCATTCTATTTCATCCTGGGTATATCCACAGAGTATTCTTGGTACCAGTGGTACATAAAATGCACTGGACATAGTGAACATTCCCCAGTAGAAAAACAGCCATGAAAAAGTTCATTTTTAATATGGTAGTTAGTAGCATGTCTGGATCTTGGTCTTCTAAAATAAGAGCATTCTGAGAAGACCTATGAAAGGATGAAAGGATGGAAGGAGATTTACTGCAATGAAACTCCTAAATATTTTAAAAATGAGAAATACTAATTACTTGCTCTGGAAATAGGTGTATTGATTATAACTTCCATGTTTCTTCTCATGCAAGCTGAATGTTTTGGTTCAGAAAATCTAGAGGATCACGCATTGCCTATTTTTATGTAATTTTTGTGAAGTTGCAAACCAGATCAAATGATTTTTAAATTTTAAAGATTCTCCTTTCTCCTTGGCAATTTACTGTATTTTGCATGATGTATTTATTGTCATGTTACAGATTATGCTAGGATAGTGATGGTATATATTTTATCTTGGCATAATTGGGTATAAGACTGCCTGCCAAAATCCACTATACAGTTAAATCAGCAAAGCTGTATGTATAACATCAGCCACCAGACTGAGAAAAGGAACATAAAAGTTCAGGTTGTTCTGTGCAGTAATAAAAAAATTGTGGCACATTGCTCAGCTATATCTGTACAATATTGGATAGTTTATTGGTCCTAAAACTTGAAGCAAATGGCAACAACACAAAAATATGTGCCTAGTGTGATGGGCTGCAGTGGGTGTGCTTCTTGCTGTGGTGCCTTAGTATCTGCCAGGGCTTGGCTGCCCAACAGATGGTTAACAATGTTTCAGTGGCAGCCTATTAACTAATACTTAATAGTTCTTCCACTCTTCTCCATCTGAAGATTAAGAAATCCTAGTGAAAGAATGCACATTATTAAATGTTACACATTATTAAAGGTTGTATAAATTACATCCCACTTATACATACAAGACAGCAATGTGCTGCAGCCGCCAAAAAAGCCAATACAGTCCTAGGCTGCATAAACTGAGGGATAGAATTAAGATCATGTGATGACCACTTTATAATGGTAAGAACACATTTGGACTATTGCATCCAGTTTTGGTTGCCACAATATAAAAAAGATGTTGAGACTCTAGAAAAAGTGCAGAGAAGAGCATCAAAATTGATTAGAGGACTGGGCGCTAAAACATAAAGAACGGTTGCAGGAGGTATGACATTAAAAGAAGGACTAGTTATGACATGATATGATGTTCCAATATCTAAGGGGTTTCCAGAATGAAGGAAGGGTCAACCTATTCTCCAAAGCACCTGAAGGCAGAACAAGAAGCAATTGATGGAAACTAATCAAATAGCGACCCGGCCTAGAAATAAGGATAAATTTCCTAACAGTTAGAACAATTAATCAGAACAGCTTGCCTGCTGAGAAACTGCGGGTACTCCATCACTGGAATTTTTAAGAAAGGATAGGACAACCATTTGTCTGAAATGGTATAGGGTCTTCTGCTTGAGGAGGTTGTTGAGCTAAAAGACCACCAAGGTCCCTTCCAATTCTATTATTCTGTTATAGTCTGATGGGTCAGTCTGATTAGACTGAGTTAGTTAGGGATATCTTCATGGCCAGTTTTGCAGTAACACGGAGACTTTCCTGGAAATAAGTGTAAGCACACAAGTTGATTCAAATACTATGATACCTAGTTTAGCATGATGCTAAACAATAAACTTCAATTGAATTAGGGTTCAATATTGAACCTAAGAGTGAATTTTCTTTTGTTACTCAATTCACTCTTTTTAAATAGAGTTCAGTTCTAAACATTCCTGGGTTTAGAAGTCCAGAGCCTGGAGGTTTAGTTGTTATGAAAATATACCCTCCAGAAACCCCAACCAACATGTCCAGAGGGACAATGCAGGTTATAAATGATGCTCTTATACTACTTCTACCATGCTGTAGTGTTTGATTTATGTTCAACTAGTTGATGCCCTCTGTCAGTCTTATTGGTATTAGTCTGAGGTGATACTATCATTCATATCTAAATTTGTCTTCCTCTTACATGTCTTCCTGCCCCCCCCCCCCCCCCCGCACACACACATATCCTGATTCTGCAATCTCTCAATTTCTCGGACATCTCCATTAAATTTCCATTGGCCAAACCCAGCCAAGATTTCCTGTACTCTATAATTCCTTCTTCCAGCTGTAGCTTTGGATCATCCTGATAAAGCATTTTCTTCCCTCTACAGCTTATTATTAAAACTTGTGTCTTGCTGAAGCTGAGTCTGTCTCCCTTCAGATGCTTATTGTCTCCTATTCACAAATCTCTGCACAATTCCTAGAAGATACTGTAATCTTATTAAAAGACTGCTCATATCACTTGTTTTGAAAGCAAGCAGGCATCCAGTTATATAACATGAATACGTATTAAAATGTATTAACATTGACAGGGTTATAATGAAACCTAGATCCAACCAAACATACCTATAGTATATGTGCTCTTGCTATAGTATTATATAGAAATTTGCTAATCTACACATCTTAACACACACACACAAAGACATAGAAAATGCAGGATCCTAGAAAGTATTGCTAATCCATTATTACTATACTTTTCACTATAGTATCCTTTCTCAAACAAGTGTGGTCTTCAGGGATGGGAATGATGGAACTTGCAGTTCAATGTTATCTAGAGAAGTCCAAATTAGTAAAGCCAGACATATAGTCATTTGCAGTTCTCAATAGGAAAAGATCTGAGTTCATTCCATTAGATTTCTTCCACTAAAAAAATTGTTGGCACTTCAGCTTTCCTACTCTACAGGCTATGGAAATATGTACACAATATCATTTTCATACGCCATTCATTATCCAACCGCAGATTCACACAGAAGTTCTGGATTGCTTTGATAACAGGAAACTCTGACAGTAATGTTCCAGTTGAAGAAAAAGGTAAATAGATTATATTTGTAGTCTCTCATCCAGTTATCATTTGATTTTTTTAGTTTTCAAAAAAGCCATAACCAGAAAAAAAAGTTTTTCCTCCTTTATTTTTATGTCAGGCAAATATTACAAGCTTATACATCGTGCTGCTATCCTTTTGTAACCTTAAATGGTATACAAATCAGTTTGTAAAAAAAAATTATAAATGGATCTTTAGTCTTTATAAAATGTACTCAGAGGTCACATGTAGTTTGCAGATTGCAGGTGGCTCAGGTTCCCATAGTCTGCAAAGTACATGTTCTGTGTGTCCCATTAGTTCTGTATAGAACTGCATAGAACCTAGAAGGCTGTGGCTGTTGGCAACACCATAAAGTACTGTTTGCTCTGCATGCAATGCTCCTCTTGCCCCATATGTAAATAAGGTCAAACAGCTATGGATGTAACATATCTTTGTGACACTGCCACTGCTCTTTAGGGTATCGATCAAAGGGAGCTTTGAAATATATGCCACAAGTCCTCTGATTTACTCAAGGATAACGATAGTAAACTCATCCAAGTTTAGAGAGTAAGAAGAATAACACTACTAGAATAATAGGAAGGTATTTTATATATATCTGTGTGCTGTGATGTCTCCTTCCCAGAGAGGCTGGTGCCCCCTCTTCTAAAGATGTCACTCTTTACTTCCATACCTTGATGAGTATAAAGTAATTATTTAATTACCCTAGAGTCCTTAAAATTTGATGTAATCTATATAAAATCTAGATTAAGAAGTGATTAACAAATAGTCACTGGATTTTGCTTGCTGAGACTCAGGGGATCACCTTATTCTTTGCAACTTTAAAAAAGGAATATGCTTTGGATCTCTACACATTTTGTCTTTCTTTAGAGGTAAGTTTTCCCATCACAATAATGCTGTTGGTTTTTTTTAGATATGTAGTGCTGATTGAAAAGTAGTAGGTAGCAATCTCTTGCAAAGAATTAATGTTTGTCAAAAGAAGTTACCATTTTGGGAGGAGCATCCCATTTTTGTAAACTTTGCTGGGGTCTAATGAAGCAGAAGACAACGGTGCTTTTACAGAAAATTTATCTGTAATTTTAACAGTGTTCTTCTCGCATTGTTGGAAAAACAAAGGAAGTGGTTTATTATACTGCTTAAGAATACATTTAATCTGAACTAATGAACTTGATTAGTGACAATTGATGGCAATGGAGATAGGGGTTGCAACATACTTCAGGAGGTCAATTTATCACTTTTAAAAGCTTTACCTAGTAGACCAACTAATATTTTATTAACAGTTTGCAGGATAGCAGAAGAATAAATACCTCACTTGCTAACTATCTTGTTAAACTTGGCAGTTAAGACATCAGCCCATGTAATTCCAGATGGAGAGATTTCTCATTTCTTTCCCAGTCCACTTATATTAGAACTTGGAGGATGTGTGATTAAGTTTTTAATTTTAATTTTTATTATTTTCTATTAGTGGGTTGTACTACTGTACTACTTGAGTTATGCAGGTTGGTTGTAAGCTTGTGTTTATAGGTCACAATGCACAATTATTTTTATTTTAAAAATAAAAATATGTATGCTTCCCTGCACTTTTTAACATTTCAAATGTTTTGTTCAGAGCACTTTTTACAGTGAATATTTTACTATAAATCAGGGCAGTCAATGTTCTTTAAATGGTATACTACAGTCACTCTGAAGTAATTTCTTGTGAATAATGGGGAGATGCAGAAACAAGTAGTATGCAGGTGGAACGTAGAACCACTTTTTCCCATTTTTGATGACTAATTCTTTGTATCCCAAGCAATAGGTGATCAACTTTAAAAAAACAACAAATAGCTCATCTGTCTTAAACAAAAAGATCTCAGATTTTTCTGTTTCTCTGCAAGAAGATTATCTGATAGGATCCAATATCTTGTCTGAGCACAAACTATCTATAAATGACAATAGTGGGGTCTCCACATTTGAAGCAAATGTCTGATTACCTGATTTATTTTCAAAAAGAGGAGAAAATAGCTGAGCATTAAAACTATTGCATATACATTTAAGTGATTTTATGTGATTAATACATTTAGTCATTAATAAACTATGGAATTTAGTCAAGAAAGAAATGCAAAAAGTATTTTTGCAAAATGCAAAAACTGCTACAAACACAAGTTTCAAGTACATGATTTTGAATCCATATTATTGAATAATCATATGAAAAATAGTTAAAAAACAAGACTAGCTGTCTTTGGACTGTATAAAATCTTCCTCAATCAAAACTCTATTGAAATTTTCAATAGGTGTAGCTATTATTTTTCATATTGAAAATCATTTTATTGAAATTGGCTGTTTTCTTGTTTCTTTTCTATAGTATCCCACAGAACCATGTTATATGATGTCCTACTGTTGATATTGCTACCTGACAAGCAGATTGTAGAAGACCAGGCTGAACCCAAGAGAGGGGTCAAATGCATCATAAGTCTCGAGTCCCTTTGCACCCCCCAAGAGATCTAAGTCAAGCGCACCTTGAATTCCATTTACTCTTATCTACTGCCAATTTGCTGTGACCATTAGTCATTCAGATTCTTGTAGAGAGCTTAAGCTTGCAATAAACCCTTGTATTCATTTGAATGCCTGGGTTTCCTGATTTCTGTGCTTGACACAGATACTGCATTTAATAACGTGTTGTAGAAAATTGAACGATCAGGGTACAACATTGAGGAGGAGAAATGTTTATTACAGTGATTGTTGGGTGCCTGATTAACAAGAGGGATAATGAACAATGGAAAAGCAAAGATTTTTTTTAAAATAGGAGTTGAGGATTACAAGGTAGGAAATCCTAGATATCTGATTTGCTGTCTGGCTTTGGGAAAATTAAGTAGGTCCTTGTTCATACAAGGGGGCTATTTTTATTGTTAGGCAAAGCCATACTTTTAAAACCGCAGCAGAATTGAGGAAGTCCATTGTTAAGGGAATGGAATGTTGAGCTCATCAAGCTGGTTTAGGGTGGAATGTTGAAGTTTTTAATCCTAACCCTAACAATAGTAATAGTACTTAAATTTATATACCACCCCATAGTGCTTTACAGCAGGCTCTGGTTGGTTTAAAACATCAGCATATTGCCCCCAACAATCTGGGGTCTGATTTTATTGACCTCAGAAGGATGGAAGGCTGAGTCAACCTTAAACCTGTCAGGATCAAACTCCTGGCTATGTGCAGAATTAGCTTGCAATACTGCATTCTAACTACTGTGTGACCAGGCTGTATACTGTGAGCTGATGTTGATTTATATGGGATTGCAGGGGGATCTGTCTAGAGGCAGGGAGGGTGAATTTGGGTCTAAAAGGGTTAGGCAAAAGTTTTTTATGGCTTTGACCCGGATCACATATAAAATATAGGGAGAAATGTGCAGCCACTGTTATATTTGCTACGTTCATTTTCTTCATAATTGACCAATGTTTTTTATTCCCACAGTGTGAATTTTTTCTTGTTCTGTTCGTGTCCCCCCAAATAAACACCAAATCCTTGAACTTCTGTTACGCTGATTGATCATGGTGGTGGTGACGGCAACTCTGCCTGGGAAAGATGAATTAAGAATATTGGGAACAAGTGCTAAAAATATATACTTTCAGCACTTTTACAGAACGCATGAAGGTTATTTTACCTGCTCAGCTAAACCAAGCAGGCATCTATATCAGGAAGCAGTGATGTAGAAGGTATTGAAGAAGGATAATCATTTTAATGACAATGGCAAAGGCAAAGACATAGCCATCATTTCATATTGCACAAGAGAGAACAAGGATTAACCACTTCTGTATCTTGTGCATACCTACACAAGAATTGAAAAAGAACTGAGGATATTTTGGATTACTAATGAATTTTAGATTTAATTCTAAATTTTAAATTAGTAGCTAGATTAAAACTCTTGGGAAGTCTAGTTGCTGACATTGCCAAGCAAAGGTGGGGGGGGAGTTGCAAAGATAAAATTACACCGAGAATATGTAACATGACACATAACATTGAGAAATCTCAATCCAGTGAAAGGTGAAATGAATTGATTAGCCATTAGAAACTTGAAAGTGAATTAAAATGGACCAAAATGCTTATACTAAATATTAGCCTCTGGAAGGCCAGCCTTATTTCCAGAAGGAGGCTGTCCCAAAGCTAGATGCCATTGTCAAAAGACAATACTTTTTAGTCTCAGTCTCTCTCACTTCAAGAAAGCAAGGATAAAAAACATTACTATCAAAAGTGGATATGTTAACATTTTGACCATAATATCACCATATTGCAAATTATATTAACTTCAACAATTCATTCCATGTAATCTGGTTTTAAAAGAGCTTCAAACTTCAACTAATATTAGATTTTAATGGCTGTTTTAGAAATTTAATTAGAGAATCTTGAACTGGGCTTGGACCATAAATAAATGATTTAATTTAAATTGGTCATGGTGGCTTTTTAGAAAAAGCTTTTAAAATGGTGCAAATTAAAATTTTTGAATATATTTTCATAAAAATGATTCCCTTTAATTTTTATTAGTTAGATAAAAGTATGGTATTGTAATATTTAAGCTAGAATCATAAGTGGGACTGCTTTTTACTAATTTTTTTTTTTTTACAAAAAGTAGGAATGTCCATAGTCTTGTCTTATATTTAATTTGCATTTCAATTATTGGCCTGTTTTATTAGACCATCAATTAATATTTTAAGTAGGATTTATATTTAAGCTGAATTTGAAAATAAATTATTTTCTAAATATATTTCATTTTGAATTTTATTCTTTATCTAAATGTGTAGCCATTGTACAATAATTTGGTAAATTATTAATTTATTAATTAATTGAAATTACCCCATATATTTCCAAATGCATTTCAGGTGTCTACAGTTTTTTTTTTTAAAAAAAGCCTTGACTTTTCTTTATTATCTGAATTCTAAGCTAACTGGAATGATTATTCCTAGGATAATATCTTTGTTGGGTTAAATATTACAAATTGTATATACAGATATGCAGATTATCAATATAAATATATGACTGAAAATTCCAAGGAATTTATGAAAAGCCCAAAGACTGCAAAACATATTTTGATTATTTGGAGATAAAGGCTTAGTCTTGAACCTTGTTCATCTGGGGAAAAAGGATAATTTGAAATAATTCCACCTAAAAATGGCAGGCAAATTAAATATTTTTTGGGGGGGGATGGGTCAGTACTCACAATATTATTAAGATAAATACTGATAAACTTCAAAAACTGAAGGAGAGTTTGGAATGAAGACTGGGAATATCCTTTTTTTTTTAAAAAAGAAATAAGTATCTTGTATTTTAAATAGTATTCAGTACATTACTTTGAATCTTAAAACGATACTAATTCATCCAAGTATATATTTTTTTATGTTCATTGGACATCTCAATGGATGTTGAAAGGTTGGGTGTCAATCTGTTCAGGCCGAAGACGTGATATATTTGACATCTATGATTTATTGTGGCTGAGTAGTCACATTATTGCTAATATGATTTTGGGAAGAGAAATAAGATGTTTAAAACTGTTAACGTGAGATGAAACATATAATAAAATCTTTGAATGTATTGATTTATGAAAAATTTAAGACTCAGTAAATTTGAAATGTAGCTAAAAAGATAAATTTGTAATGTTAGAAAGAAATTGCCACTTAATGTTCAAGACTCAACAGTCCTGTACGGAAGAAATATGTTCAGTATCAGTCTTTGAATTGGCTATTAACATAATAAAAAGAATTTATTTACAGTAATTCATTTATTTCAATTTATATGACTGCTCATCTCATCATCATGATTCTGAGCAAGAACAACAATTTAAAAATACTACCAAATAACAGCATAATAAAAAATACATAATTGTCAGCTGTGATGTGGTAAAACTATAATGAAACATTTAAAATCCAACATCAAAATAGCCATTTCACAGGCTCTGCATTTGATCAATAATCAGCATGCTTCTTGTGAATAAGGTTTAATCCACTGTTTAAAATTTAGTTACTTTTATTTATTTATTGAGATGTGTGTGCATTTATATATGTTTTGTTTGTGTTCAAGATTATTTTTGTCATTTTTAATAAAATGTGATAGTTTATATTGCACATATAATAGATTTCTTTTATGTCGATGCAAAAAGTGGGGGGGAGTACAGAGAGGCCTGGACACAAATTTGACAGTAGATATGAAATATTAGAAAAATAGTTACAAAATGTCACCTTCCAAAGATAATGCATCACTAACCTTAAGGTGGCCATTTCTGAACAAAGGAAAATAAAAATTTTGCAGTATGAAATTGCTGAAGCACAATTCATCAAGAAGTTCAACTTGGACTGTGGCTTCAACAAAGTCAACGGTCTTTTTCTCTTCATTGTCATAATTTATTAAATGTATATGCTGCCCAATTCCCAGTGACTCTGAGAGGTTAGGATTAGGGTTAGTAGTCAGCATAGTAGGTAGCATTACTATGCTGCATATTGATTAGGTCACCAACACAACTTCTGTCTTAACTTCCACTAAGTGTTTTGCTATATTTATTTATTCATTTGTTTATTTTGGTAACTTCAAGTCACTGTTGACTCCTGATGACTGCCTGAACAAGTCCCTGTACTTTTATTGGCAAGATTTCAGGAAACTGGTTTGTCATTGCCTGGTTTCTAGGGCTCAGAGGGAGTCACATTCTTAAGGTCCCTATCTGGCTTTGTGCTTAAGATGGACTCAAATTTACAGACTCCCAGTTTCTACCCTAGTGCTTTAACCATGGGTGTACAACTTTTTGGCTTGCCTGGGCCACATTGTGTGAAGAGAAATTGTCTTGGACTGGATATAAAATATATAATAGAGCAGTGATGGCTAACCTTTTCCAGACCAAGTGTCCAAAGCGCGCATGCATGGGCATTAATTCCCATGCGTGCACCTGAACCCCCAAAATGCAATGCATGTGTGGCCCCCTGCACAAGCCCCACCCCTGCAGATGTACATGCCCCACACATGCATATGCAGCCTCGTGCGTGTGTGTGCAACCCCCCGCTTGCGTCTTGCCCTCTGCATGTGCGGCAGAGACCTGAAGACCAGCTGGCCGGTGGGAGGCGCACGCGCATGTGCAGCAGAGCTGAACTGGGGTGACGGCTCACGTGCCATCAGAGAGGGTG
>NC_142064.1:42640000-42740000 GCF_059756535.1 Pantherophis guttatus
TAATGAACAGACTACCTATGGAAGTGATGAATTCTTCTTTTTCGAAAGTATTTAAATAGAATCTGATTGCCCATCTGTCAGAAGTAGTATAGGCAATCTTTGACTTACAATCATTTGTTTAGTGACCGTTTGGAGTTACAATGGCACTGAAAAAAGTGACTTATGACCATTTTTCACACTTACAATTATTGCAGCATCGTCGATCAAAATTTGGCCACTGGACAAATGGCATGTATTTATGACAGTTGCAGAGTCTTGGAGTTATATGAGTGCATTTCATGTCTTTCTGACAAGAAAATCAATGGGGAAGCCAATTCACTTAACAATCATGTTACTAACTTAACAGCTGCAATGATTCACTTCAAAACCATGGCATGAAAGGTCATAAAATGGGGCAATGCTTACTTAAAAATTGTCTTATGTAGCAACAAAAATATGGGGCTCAGTTCATTGGTGAAATTCATTTTTTTTACTACCGGTTCTTTGGGCGTGGCTTGGTGGGTGTGGTGTGGTGTGGCTTGGTGGGTGTGGCTTGGGCATGATAGGGAAAGGATACAGCAAAATCTCCATTCCCTCCCCATTCCTGGAGGAAGGATATTGCAAAATCTCCATTCCCATCCTACTTTGGGGCCAGCCAGAAGTGGTATTTGCCAGTTATCCAAACTACTCAAAATTTCCACTACCGGTTCTCTGAACTACTCAAAATTTCCACTATCAGTTCTCCAGAACCAGTCAGAACCTGCTGGATTTCACCTCTGGCTCAGTTCCAGTTGTACACTGAGGACTACCTGTAATGCTTTCCTGTAAAAGGCGGGGGATTAGCCTAGATCATCTCCAAGATCCCTTCCTAATTGTACATTCTATGATTTTGGGACAGAGTTGCTTAATCTCAGTAATTTTAAGATATGTGGACTTCAGCTCCCAGAAATTCTCCAGCCAGCATGGGTAGCTGAGCAATTCTGAATGTTGAAATCCACACATCTTAAAGTTGCTGAATTTGAGAAATGCCACTATATAATATGAAGTTCAATGCAAGGATGTAAATAGAGAATAAGTCCTCATGTGGGGTTATAAGATTTATTAGTATAGTACTGAATACTTGAAAGAAACTTTTACTTAAGATAAATACTATTTGATGGTCAGGAGAATCACAGAGCACTTTACTTGATGATAGCGGTAAACTTACTCAATGAAGGATAGACTTTTATTAAAGCAATTCATTATGACCATGCTTGGCATAGTCAGGATGCTTGCCTTAAGGATTACTAAAGCCATAACTCTTTCCTGTTTGGCAAAACTTTTCAGGGTATGAGAATATTTTCTTGAATTATTATTTCTCAAAATTGTGCAATTTTTTCTCATAACATCCTAAAGTTTTAAATAGCAAATTTCAAGAATACAGATCCCTCTGCAAATTGTTTTCTTCATTCCTCAAAATGCTCAATAAGGTATGTTATGTATATTTGTTAATCCTCATGACTTCCGCATATCACACTGGAGAAGTGCAAGATTTGATCCTTTAAATATTTGTATTGTTATTATATTTGTGTAATGTTGAATTCTCCAGTGTTTCAGACTGCAAGGGAAATAATCATAATTTAGCAACTGAGTATTATGTGCACAGCAGAGGTGGGTTTCAGCAGGTTCTGACCAGTACTGGAGAACCGGTAGCAGAAATTTTGAGTAGTTCAGAGAACCGATAGTAAAAATTCTGACTGGCCCGGCCCCCATCTATTCTCTGCCTCCCAAGTCCCAGCTGATCAGCAGGAAATGGGGATTTTGCAGTAACCTTTCTCTGAAGTGGGGTGAGAATGGAGATTTTGCAGTAACCTTTCCCTGAAGCGGGGTGGGAATGGAAATTTTGCAGTAACCTTTCCCTGAAGTGGGGTGGGAATGGAAATTTTACAGTATCCTTCCCCAGGAATGGGGAAGGAATGGAGATTTTACAGTATCCTTCCCCTGTCACGCCCACCAAGCCACACCCACAGAACCAGTAGTAAAAATAATTGAAACCCACCACTGGTGTACAGCTACTGGCAGCAGTGTTAAAAGGGGGTATAGGATACATGCTGCAGAAAGAAGAGAATAATAGACGTATAGAAGACATAAGAATATACAGTCCCATTCTGGAAATGCCAAGAATTCCCTAACACAACCCTAACTCACAGAATACCAGAGTGAATATGGTCCTTTGGAGGATGCCAAATTTGGGGCTTCTGGAACTCAATCAGGGTTAATATTCTATTTCATTTGCGCTCCTAGAGGAAAAGTGAGATATCAGGGTGATAATATACAAGCAACCAAAAGAGATACATCAGACTGGTCTGCTTTTGTGCAAATAAAAGGTTAATTTCACTTCCTAACTGAGGACATTTCTTTTTGTTGAAGAGCAAGTTCCTGACAAGTAGGAAAATGCATATGAACTGATGCCCAAAAGGTTTGTCTCAAGAGTGCTTTGATCAGTTTCTGCCATTTAATAATCCACACACTTTTGCTCTGTCATTTAGCAGACAACTTTATCAACTGGGCTGTGATTTCCAGCTAGGCAACCAGATGAGACTGCTTTGCTCTTGAGGGCTTCCGCATTCAAGCACTTGCTCTACTAATTGAACATTTTAACTGATAACCAAAACCACTTGTGCACCGTTTTATAAAGAATGAGTTACATATTTTTAAGCTGCAAATGCACAGCTGTGATGAAGGCGGGAGAGAACCCCCAGTATAATTTTCACTTGCAAATTTATGGATTCATACAGTAACTTCATTGTGGTTGGTGAATGATCTGATCTTCTGGCTCTCTTCCTACTCATTCTGTCGCCTCTTACCTTTCTATCAAAGCCTAGAATAAAAGCTACTGCCTCAAAATTGACACATTTGATCTTAGAATAAACTGCAGTAGACAAAAATATTTAGCAAAATTATTTCCGAATACATTTATAACTGTAGAAACTGGCATTCTTATTTCTGAAAAGGTGTCAAAAAGATACTCTTTCTTCTAATAGTTTCTGTCCCATTATGTAGATCATGGAAAGAAATATTTAAATGCTAAATCAACAATTAGAAAGAGCGGGTAGGGTGTTTAGGAATTAATTTTCAAAAATAAGGTATTTTTAACTATATTCTTGCAGTCTTGCTCAAAATATTAGCTATTCATCAATTCTTATGTTTCATTAGATGCTTTAGCTTATAATAACCTGATAATAATAAGATATGAAAAATAGCTTTCTTGCTCTGAAGTTATTCAGTTCATTAGCAGGTCTTTGCTTATATGTATCCACATTCAATTAATAAAAATGAACTAGGCATATATGATGTTAACACAATATAAAATCACAGCCTGCTATTGAGCATCAGGAAACATTCCCTGAATACCCCATTTTTATACATCCTCTTTAAATAAAAACCCTGCCTGGTAGGGAAAAGTAGTGCTATTTTCTCATTTTATTTTACAGGGTCAAATAGTGTGAATGAGACTTTTTCTATTAGCACCACTCTATTCAACCCTGAATCACATTAGCCAGAAAGCTGATAATCTTTTGATAATAAAACATAATCTGTAATTAAGTCTTTTGGTCAGGGAAACATCTGGAATACTTAGGAACTTCCTGGAGTGGTTGTGTGAACTAATAACCTGTCATTTTATTTGAAGGTGATCATATTTTCTCATTTTATTTGAAGGTGATTTTTAGTTTATATATGCTTTTTAAGGCTTGATTTTATTCTCAGAATCAGGGATAATCCTATCATTATGGACAGTGAAGTCATAATTTCAAGCAATGGATTGTAGAGACAGTATGTGGTAGCAACTATGAGGTGTTATAGGATAGAATTACACCATCTGTCTAACATGCCATGAACTATATTTTATCTTCTACTATAGCGGAAGACAACATTAGTGTTCTATTAGTATCACTGAAGCAATATCTATCATTCCTTCCAGTTAGTCTATGTGGAATTAAGGAGTACTTTTCTACTCTTTATCTCAGCTAAATGTCTTAAATCAGCCCCATCTACATATGGCCATACCCAAGTAGCCCTACCTATCTTCTTTGTTTGTTTTGGATCTATTTACTAACAATCCATAATCAATAGGAGTCTAGAATTTGCTAGGTAGATGATTCATTTGGTGATGCTTCTTCAAAGAGCAAAGAGGCAAAATATGAGAAAGCAATAGGGTGTTTGTTGGAGGCTAGTCACAGTAATGCCATAAGAAACGGCTTCTTCCATTAATACCAGCCCAGACAGTTTTCCTTCAGTTTTTTTTAGAATCAGAACAACATATACCATATTCTGCCACCCTTCTTCTTGTTAAAATGCATATTAATTAACCAGAGTAAATATATACAGTTCATTTCAATAATTTAATTCTGAGTATATGTTTGAGTATATGCATTTTCTTTTCAAAAGATTTTGGAATTCAAAATTAAACCATTGAATCCTACGATTAGTTATGACTATGTACTGGCAATTGTACTGAAATCACACAACCTTTGTATGGATGAACAACCAATCATTTTCTGCATTTATATTTAAGCTATGAAACACGAATGGTCAAGATCTCTTGCTGTTGTCATTTAACCTGGCAACTGCATGGGCTCTTGCAGTTTTCTTGACAAGATTTGTGGAAGCAGTTTGCCCTTGCCAAGAGAGAGACAGAGAGAGACAGAGAGAGAGAGAGGGAGGGAGGGAGGGAGGGAGGGAGGGAGGGAGGGAGGCACAAAGTCACCCAATTGATTTCATACCTCAAGCAGACTAGAATTCTCAGTAGCCTGGTCTCTAGCCTGATGCCTTAACCACTCTACCAAACTGGTTCTAGTATGTCTGATAGTGACATACTAGAAAATATATCCAGTGCAAAATATTTTGTTTTTATCTTTTTATCATTTTGGATCACACAATCAGGGCATCATCCTCCAGAGAAAGCTAGTCCAGGGTTTTTAAACTCATACAGTCTCTCTTCACTTTTGCTAATGGGATCCATTAATTTAATATTTTCTACTGAAAAATTTCCAGAGGCACCTAGCTTATATGCAAGATATGCTCTATTAAAAGGTTACAGTGGTTTCCTTCGCTAATGCACTGAACAGGCTAATTAGGAATTAAGAAAATCTTTGCAAATGATTTTAAACTTAAATTATGCTGACAACTGGGTTTTTAGCTCTTTTTCTGATAGTTGAATGAGACATTGAAGAGCTGCAACTCTAAGCTTTGACACCTTGTTCTGCTTCCATTCAATAGCAAAGCATGGCTCAAGGGAATCATTCTGAACCAAAGTACAAGCTTGTGACAGGTGAACTACTATGCTTCACCAGGTTTTTTTTTTTTAAAAAAAAAACTGTAAGACAAGTATTCTTTTCGAGACTTTTCTAACATAAGCGATCCTGCTCCAACTTCCCAAATCCACACAACATCCCAGGATTTTATTAGAGTAAAAGCAAAGGCAACAACCTTACTTAGGCTGTCAGTTTTCCTGCAGAGTGTCAGGTACCAATTAGGTAACAAGCACATCATATCTATCTATATCCAAATAGATCGTTTTCTCAGAAAGATGAACAATAAATTAAATCTAGAAGTTGAATAGAAGAACGAGAGGTAAATATGCATTGTTTGAACATTTTGGTAAAAACAGTAACTGGGATGGGGGGAGGGGCTTGAAATTCAATGTCAATGAAAATAAGGCAGGCTTTTTTTTTTTTCCTGCATGCAAGGAGAGACAGATTGAAATCATATCTTAAACAAGGAAAGAATTCCACCTGACCTCATTATGTGTTTCTCAGGAGTGCATGGCTAGCTTTCTCTGCCAAATTAAAATGCAGGTAGAGGAAGTGAGCACAAAGCAGGCACAGGCTGCCCCTTATAACTGAACTTTGAGAAGAGGAAGGTATTTATTCTTTTTCCCGAGCAATGTCTTAATTGTTGAACTCATTAATATTCTCTGGATCCCTTGGTTAAATCAACCCTTAAAGGTGGAAGTCTGAGCTAATGAGCCACTTTCTGTGTTTTACCGTGGCTGACAGCAAAAATGAAGTAGCATTCCATTATAACTTATACTGAAATTTATTTTTCTTAATGGAAAAGTTTGAAAACAGTCACTACCTCCTTATTAATGATTCAAATATAAAAATTATCATTACTACGGTATAGTATAGGCAGTGTGCTTACTACCAACAGCTGTAGCAAATTACATATAGATGACTATATTCCTAGAACAGTGCTTTATAATTATTGAATGTTGCCTGTTCCTCTGCAGTTTTTTTCAGTAATTAAGGACTAATATGTGTATGCCAGGACAAAATATTTTTCAAATTGACAAGAAAGTATCAAATTTCAATGCAAAATCCACATTGCAATAATAGATTTAGTAGGTCAGTTTAGGTCTCAGAGTACAACTTGCCTCCAGAAGTTGTAAATGCTCCAACACTGGAAGTTTTTAAGAAGAGTTTGGATAACCATTTTTCTGTAATGGTATAGCAGGGGGTTGGACTAAACGACCTCCAAGGTTCCTTCCAACTCTGTTATTCTATTCTAGTATTGTGCATGATTTTAAATGAGGCAATGTGATGGAATACTTATCGGACTCTGAGAATATGGAGGACAGAAGAAAAACTGTCACAGGAGAGAGTTGGACCATTATTTAGTCCAAGGAAGGAGAAAACTCTGAGAAAGACATTAACTCCACCTTAATTTATGCTAGGTATAAGCTGAACGGGAGAATAGCTTTGACAGGCTTTTAAGATTGTTTCATTACTGTACTAGCAATAAATATCCTTCCAATCAGGGGTGGGTTCTACTTATCTTTACTACCGGTTCGCATCGTGCCTGCACAGATCACCCATGATGACGTCCAAATCAGAAGGTGGAGCCTCCCGCTGGTTTTACTACCAGTTCTTGCGAACTGGTCCAAACCGGGGGCAACCCACCACTGTTTCCAATGGTCCTTTTTTCTTGAGTTTGCCAGGATGTTGCAGGGCTTAACAGGGCAGATAGTAAATAAAAGAAAAAGAGGAAGAAGACAAAACTGGCAGAATTCCATCTACATCTCTTTTTGTAATAATCTTATATATAAGAATGCAAACTGTGCTTAATAGTGTCACATTGGACCTTGTAGGTCTGTTTTATTTCACTATCCCTTTTAATTAAAAGGGATTTTAATTAATTTTTAATTTTTAATTAAAAATCCATAGAAAAAGTGCTTTGCCTTAACCCAGGTGACAGACAGGGTGGCTTCTACTTTTCTTTGCCTTCTACAAACTTAATTCTTGATGATTCCTGGAATGACACACAATGGGGAAGAAGCCTCTAATCTGAAGAAAAAAAAAAACCTTGGTGCTGCCATAGATATGCTGGGCTTTTTAAAAAGAAAAAAAAATGTAAGGGAAGATGGCTCCCTCACACAATTTATAAAATAAGTGCAGCTCCTCTCTGCCCAGTCTTGATCTGATGTGGAGGAATGAATATAGACCTCAATCCTGCTAAAAAAATCACCTCAGTTTGCTTCCAGCAGGATCCAAGGCAAATTATTTTTAATTGCTGCTGGCACCAGAACTACTTAGTTCAGCACAAATGTAGAAATGCCTGTACTCACTTGATGGATATTCAGGTATCGCAGTTGAAGCAAAATGCTTAAAAGTTATGTTAATTCCATGACATGACTATGTGGGAACATGATTTCTAAAATAATCTGATTCAGAGACATTTAGGGCAGGTCACAAACCTTCATCTCTCCAGGTTTTGTTCAACTGTTTCTTGTCGGCATGAGCTTTGATGGGAACTAATTTAATATCATCTAGATCACATCTGTTACTACGATTTTTTCTTTTAGACTACTTAGATTAACGAAAATGCTTTATCTAGCTTTGTTTCTATATTGAGACCATTTCTAGACTTTTTGCTTGAAACTGAATGAAACAAAACTTTAAACTTGGGATTTGATGACTGGAACTGTTTACGATTATAGAAATACTATGTACTGTCGAGGACATCAGTGCAATCAGCATCAACAAATGGGATAATAGAATTGTGGAACATCTATTTAGTGAAACCAGTTAATGATTCTCTAATTTGAAACTAAGCTGTATGGTTATGTATGGATGTATGGTTGTGAAAATTGGACTATAAGGAAGGCTGAGCATCAAAGAATTGAGGCCTTTAAACTATGATGCTGAAGAAGACTCCTGTGAGTCCCTTGGACTGCAAGGTGATCAAACCAGTCAGTCCTAGAAGAGATCAATCCTGACTGCTCTTTAGATGGCCAGATCCTGACGATGAAACTGAAATATTTTGGCCACTTAATGAGAAGGAAGAACTCACTGGAGAAGAGCCTAATGCTGGGAACAATTGAGGGCAAAAGAAGAAGGGGATGGCAGACATTGAGCTGGTGGAATGGAGTCACTGAAGCAGTTGGTGTGAGTTTAAATGGTCTCTGGGGGATGGTAGAGGACAGGAAGGTCTGAAGGAAAGTTGTCCATGGGGCCGCGATGGGTCGGACATAACTTCTCAACTAATAACAACAAATTTGAAACTATGATAGTCATCTTCTAAATTACTGTTGATTAAGGAACATGGCGCCAATGAAAGAAATGTAAAACAAAACAAAAAAAACCCCTTGCTAGTTCTTTCATTCTATCTCAGGGGTATCAAAGTCATGTCATCACGTCATCACGTAACATATCATGACTTTCCCCTCCTTTGCTAAAATGGGCGTGGCCAGTGCATGATGCCTCCGGCCCATGGGCCGCAAGTTTGATACCCCTGCTCTATCTGGTCAATTTCAACCACCTCTACTCCTGCATAGCATTAGATCAGGGCTTCCACTGCATTGTCTGCTTATTTTGGGATGGAATGATAAAATTGGTAAGATATTCAATATATATCAGTATACTGATACTACCTCAATCTACATTTACCATGGTTTTATTTAGATGTAAAAAAGAAAAGTTGTAAGAAGCCATACTGAAGTGCCCAAGGTTTCCACCTTTCCTTTTCCAACATAGGTACAATTGATTCAAGAAGGAGAACTAGTGCCTCACTAACACTTCTTGCAGAAAACCAAGAATTTGCATCCATTCATCCATTCACGAGATGCAGATTAGTTCCAGTGATGAGAGAGCCAGTTTGATCTAGTGGTTAAGACACCTGGCTATAAACCAGAAGACTGAAAGTTCTAATCCCACTTTTGACCTGAATGGGTTTTTTTCAGTCTTTTTTAGTTCAATTTACCTCATAACGGTGATTGTTGTAATGCGAATAGAAGGAAGGATTTAAGTATGCTTGCTGTGCTATAAAAATAATAAAAGTAAAGTATAATATAGGAATTGGGACTAGATTGATTGCAAAACAGTAAATGTAATCAATTGAGGAAAAAAAAGAGAACAAAAGACAAATATACCAAGTGAAGAGGATGTAAATATACAGGGCTTGTTATTGTTAAATAATTCTGAAAATGTATCTGAAATGAAAATATTGCCAAAAGCATTTCCCAAAGACCTAGGTTTAATTTCAGTACTGATTTATTTAATCCAAAAGTTTTAACCATATGAGGAATGTGGCTTGCAACTGAAGAATGTTCCTGAATGCATTTTCTCTTCAAGAAAAAAATCTTAATATTATGCATTGAAATAAGATGCACTTTGTGCAGATTCAAAGCTATTTTTTATTGCAATACTACAGGATTGGAGACTTTTTCTTTCCTTTTTCTATTAGCAAAGAAAGACAAAATGAGCTTCATTAGAACTGTATTTAGAACTCCATATGAAATAAAGTAATAGAGAAAAACAACCAACGTTGTATACCTGTGCTGGGAGTACATGCTTACCAAAACAAAGTTTACTTTCAGCATTAAGAATTAATTTAGCTGAACTGATGTGGCGAAAGCAGTAAATACCCCCCCCCCCACTGTTGTTTGTCAGGGTGTATTATATCACCCTGGATTGCTTTGTCAATAATCTGCCTGGCCTGCAAGCTAAAAATCTAAGATTGCCAGGATGACTGACAGGCTGGAGATAGCTGATAATTCTAAGGAATTGAGGTGTAAAATCTTTAAGGACCATATATACAGTATAAATGCCAGGGTATCGCCACATCACTCTGTACTTACAAAGGCAACAGCATTGTTAGTGGTAGCCTGTCTGTCCATCAAGTTTGCTACAGGAGGATTTATCCCTCTTTCACTCCTTATCTTCCATTGCTGTGTTTATTTTGAAACCAGCTGCAGAATAAATTGCTTCTTGCCTTCACCTCCTACGCAGAGTGTAATACTCCGGGAAGCCTGAGTCTATTGTGTTCTTAAGGGATGGGATTTTTTTTCCCTTCCTCCTTCATCTTCAGTAGACTAACTTCTAATTGCATCTATGATACAGAGAGATCTTTCCACCCTTCCTCCTCTTGTAAGCTTTCAAAGTGAGCATCATCATAAAATAAGATTATCTCCAGTTGAAACTAGCTGAATTGCAATGTGGGGTGAAAGACAATATGAAATATTCAAGGGAAGGACATGGATTTAGTATGTAGTATATAGGCCTTCTATCTTTAAAAAATAAATTTATTCATTTATTAAGTGCCTACCCTTTCTTTAATTTCTCTTTCTCCTGACAAATGTCGTGCTTGCTCTCACTAGTAACAGTTCTACCTCTAGAAAAGGCTTTGCAAGGCAGATTTAATTATTCTGTTGATGATGTCAATGTCAGAAATGATTTTACTTCTATCTCTCAGAGCACTTGTTTAGAAGAGGTCCTATTCTATTTGACCTGAATTCCTTTATAAAAATGGCATTAAATTAATTACTGACAGAGACAATCTTGCTTCAGACAGTTTCTATCCAGAAATGAGTCCAAGAAAAAAAAATGGTATGTGTTGTATGTGCACACATGGCTTGCTCTGTGTTTTCTTTTTTTTTTTTTTTCCCAGAGCTATACCTGTTGGAATGAAAATTGCAAATTGCAGAGTTCCTGGAATGCTCTGCTTTAAATTAGGAGAGGCTCCATGCACTGATGTGCATTATTAATGTCTTCCTCATTAGCCACATGATACCTAATCAAATTCAGATGGCCACATTGTTCATTAGGAAATTAATCCACCAGTCATTCCAGTTTTTGCACTCCTTATCTTTTAGAATAACATCAACAAAGGACTTGCTTCTCCTTACATTCAGAAATAGCTGAAAAAAATAGCTCTTATGGGGCAAAAAATTCTCGGGTTTTGCAGAATCAGAAGCTAAGCACATCTACAGCATTCAGTTGAAAAGTAACGGCAAGACAATTTCAGCTAGGATGAAACAAGATATGAACTACGTATATATTGTCACATTGTTCTGCTCTCTAACTTTCCATATCCATTATTCTCTGGGGAATTTAATTGTTTTAGTGTACAAGGCTGATGGCAAGAACCAAACATCTTTCTCTCTTGAAGTAAACAATTCTAAAATTGACTGAGATTCTAGAAAATATATCTTCTTAATCATATTATGGACCCATATTATTCTGCTTTTGCTAAAACAGTAAAGCACCTTATAACACTTTAAAAACAATGTACTTTCTTATGGTATATAAGGACCCAGATTGTTGGGGGCAATATGCTGACTCTGTAAACTGCTTAGAGAGGACTGTAAAGCGGTATATAAGTCTAAGTGCTATTGCTATATGTCTTAGGACTAGAAACCGCTTCAACAGAAGCTTGAAGAATAATCCTATATGTACACATATTGCTTTGTGAGATCTATTAAAAAAAATTATATATAGGATTATTCTATTATTTAAATAGCAGTTACAATTATATTTACTTTTTAACTGCATTTTAAAGTTATTTAGGTGCTTCAATGTTCAATCCTATGTAGCAGCAGATGTTTCTCTCCTAGGGTGCAAAGAAAAAATATCTGCTGTGAACTCTGCATGGCATCAGGAAGAGTATCCAGCCTGTAAATGCTCATTTCCATCCAATTGCCCCATTCGATCCCAAATTAAGGGATTACAGAGTTGAAAAAAAAAGGGGGGGGAGGAAGGTGCTTCCTTAACTGATTAGGATTTGTTTCTAGCAGATTATTATGCTGCACTGGTAATTGTTAAAAGCCCTTACTCCCCCAGATAAATATGCTTGACTGGAATAAGTTGTGCTTCACTTTGATTTAAATCAGTGGGACAATTACTCTTGTGTACCTATTTCAAAAGCACTTAATCATGATACTCTATTTTAATCCCTGCCTCAGGCCATCCAAGTGATGCCTTCAAGATTTTTTTCCCAGTGCCTGGAGTTTATGAGGGTCTGATTGGGGAAGAAGAGGCCATGACTCAATCATAACAAAATTGAAGCTAAATTAAAGTTTTATCTACAATATCTAGAGATCTTCAGTCTTTAAGTGTGGATGGGTGACACTCTCCTAGATAGAAGTGATCTGCAATTTGTGAGTCTTCATGACTGTTATGGGAGGAGTAGATATCAACTACTTAGTTGTGTGCCAGTTGCATTTATTTTCTGCATCTAGACGCTCTGGTCACAGTCATTCATGTCTTGATCACTTCCTAGCTGGACTCCTTCAATGCAATATATAAGTGACTGTCTAAAATCAGACATGGTACATGCCCAAGATACTTGTGGGACTTCCTGACTCTAATGTTTTCTGCCTGTCCTACCATTTCTGATGAGTGGAGGACTGAAAACATGTTCTGGGTCTCTTCTATGAAACAATGACATCTAGTGGGTTCCAGGAGACATGTCTTCTTTGTTGCATGCCTGTCCTTTATAATAGCATGGTTGTAAATCTGTTGGCCTTCCAGAAGACTTCACGCAGAAGCCAAACTGTTAAAGGAACCTACCATGTGTGTGTTGTTTTGTGCTAAAAGACTGTTTTGTGAGAAGCTTCAGTTATTAAATTATGCATTGCCTGCCTTATGGCTTTTATACTCTTACTTTATATTTATGTTAAAATATGCTTATTACATGCACAAGTTTTCTTAACTGCCCAGAGTTATTTGGTTAAAACAGGAAGCCACATGCTTTGTTTAAATTCAAATACATTTGAAATCATGCAGTTGTAAATAAGCAGAGGTATTCATAAGGTGGATTAGGGAGTCAGTGATGAAACAGCATTGTGCCCATACAGTACAAGCTCCACCCTTTGTACATACATCATAACAGCATACCACTGCCCATGTAGTTTGATGAAAGCATTGGATTTTGCAGTCATCTTTGGAGGGGAAATTTGCCAAATTATATAATGGTATCAGATAGTGCATCTGCCTGATTATGCCTCCTAAAATATAAAAAGCTTCCTTTTAAAGAATCAGATAAGCTATTTCAGCTCAGGATTGATCTGTAGTTATTTTTTCCCAGTTTCACCTGGAAATATTCATTTATTAAACAAATTTAGTTAGATGCCCAACTCATATACATAGATGACTTTGGGCTGCTTTCACATTCCTATACTGTAGTTTTAGCCAGGATAAAGACTTTTTTAGCTAAATCCATCACCCGGTACTTTTGGATCTTTTGGATATAGGACAACAGAAGAGAAACAGGAGATATGTTCTCCACCATTAGTGGAGTATAGCATTTTGTAGTGTTCCAAGAATGTGATAAAGAGAATATGAGTGATTTAACCAACCAATTTCTTGACACCATATCTCTTCAGATTATGATAGACAACTCATGTGGCTTTCGATGCCTTGTCTTCATATCTTACCTCAGAGCCTAGGAGGATATGTTGTTTAATGATGCCAAAAGCCAATGAGAGATCTAACAGAATAAGAAAGATGCATTCTTTCCTCCAGTCACCTACAAAAGGGCTTCAGAAGCTTTTGGCCCATATCAAGGTCTTTAATTCCATTTATAAAGATTTAGATGAGTTATTTCTTCTAAAGCTATCTAAAACTCTGCCCAAACCACATTTTTCACAACAAATGGTTGGAAATAAATTAGAAGTTATTCAAATTTACAGAGATTTTCACAATCTTATTGCGTTGTATTTAGAAATCCCATAATATTTTATCTGCTCATTTTCAACTACTTTTTAAAAACCTATGTTTCCACGAGTTTTTCATTATTACTGTTTCTTCTGCTTCTTTGCACAATCTGGACTTTGAATTATATAATTTGATGATTTTTCAATTTTGGTCTTGATTGCATTAGATTGCACAGAGCTGCGGTGGCGCAGTGGTTAGAGTGCAGTACTGCAGGTTACTTCTGCTGATTACCGGATGCCAGCAGTTTGGCAGATCGAATCTCACCAGGCTCAAGGTTGACTCAACTTTCCATCGTTCCAAGGTCAGTAAATGAGGACCCAGATTGTTGGGGGCAATATGCTGACTCATACACTGCTTAGAGAGGGCTGGAAAGCACTATGAAGTGGTATATAAGTCTAAGTGCTATTGCTATTGCTAGTTCAAATAGTTTGTTCTTGAGTAGCTAAAACCAAGCCTTTAGTTTCTTTTTTTAATGCTTTAACTGTAAGCTATTGCTAGGTTTTACCTTTATTTCTTCTTGATCTTTTCTAGAAATTGACCATGTAATACTTTCCCTTGACAGCATTCTGTTTGTGCTCTTATTCTATTATTTCAATATTCATGTTTTGTACCCTGTAAATTCAATAAATTCCAATTTATAATTTGCATCAATGCTTGTTCTTGGCTACCTTTTACATAATAAGTCAATGCATGCTTTTCTTCTTGACAGTTTATTTGACTTGAAGCAAATGTCTGCTTCCTTTACTTCAGGGCAGATATAGAGTAATCACTATAGGGATGTAATCTATAATGAATAGTCATGCGTTTTGTTATTTTTAGATCCAAATTGACCAGTACAGCTTGTGTCCAGTTAGTAATTCCAGCAATATATTGTATCACAGGTATGGCCCAGATATTGATGGCTTTGATGGTGTTTCCACTATTCAATTTTGTCTTTAGCAGTTTTCTCACACTTTGGATGTGAGAACAGTAATGGAATTGAAATGCCAAGTGGCCAAATCATCAGGAACAATCAGGATGAAGCCTACAAGTGTCTTGGCATTTCACAGTTGGGTTGCTTCAAGCATAGAGAAGTTAGAAGTAGAAATTCAAATACTGTAGTTTTTGTCTAAGAAACACAATTAAAATCAAACATCAATAACTTCACATTCACCTTCTATCACCAACTGCTACTTTTTCCCTTCTTTCACAACTGCCTTTAACTTGTGTGGTAACAACAAAGGAGTTTGTTAGCTCAATGTCCCCTGCACTGAAAATAAAATTGTCAAATTAAATTGTTCTATTTTAACTACAATTGTCTTTTGGTCGCACTAAGTGCAAACATGAATCTCTTAGCATGTTGTGTGACTTTTTTTTCAGATGATCTTTACTTCCCAACAACTTTTAAGATTCAAGAAATGTGTGTTTGTGTGTGTGTTTGCATGTGTGACTGTGTGTGTGCACGCACACACTTCTATAACTGTTATACACTTATATAACTGTTGCTTTGCTGAGATTTGTTTTTCAGTCATATTTCAATTTTATTATCTTGCATGTGTAGGTTGAAGGTCTTCCACATTTTGGTTGCTTTTTATTTACAATTTTATATGTATTTTCTTAAGATATTGATACATGATGATAGAGGCACCAAAAAGAATTCTATTTGTTATTTCCATTTTTCAATTCTCTCTGTGTTTTTTTCCCCCCAGTTCAGTTTCTATGAGCTTGGTTAGAATAGGATAGCTTCCCTATTTGTTTCTTTTTTTATGGGAAAAAAATCTACTTACTGCAAAAATCAGGAATTGATTTTCATTTTAAACCTTGAACAAATAGATACCAGGTGTGCAGTGTTTAATCTGGCAGCTTTTCAGATCTTGTTTTATTTTGGGTCTGTAACTGAACACCAGCAAGTCTGCTTTGCTGTATAGAATTTGCAGTGTTATGCAATGTTATTCAAGCTCTTACTTGTGTGTATTTCACTGGAGCCCTTTAAATGTTACTGTGTTGTAGCATTTCTATTTGCACATGGCACACCAATGCAGAGCTGACTGAAAAACTTGATTACATTGTTCCTATCCACTGAATTATTTCTGAACCAAGAATTGTGAATATTTTTCAATGGCATAAATACACTTATCAGCACATGGGTATCAAAATGGAAGACTGACTGACTGACTGACTGATTTGTATCCTGCCTTTATTATTTTTACAAATAACTCAAGGCAGCAAATATATCTAACACATTTTCCTTCTCCTATTTTCCCACAATAAGAACCCTGTGAGGTGGGTTGGTCTAAGAGAGAGTCCAAGGTCACCCAGCTAGCTTTTATAATTAAGGTAACTAGAACTCACGATCTCCCAATTTCTAACCTGATGCCTTAACCACTAGATCAAACTACCTCTCAGCTGTCTGTCCAAAGTATCTCTATGGAAGATATTTTAAATGGCATCAGGCCATTTTTCAAGACTAGATCACCCAATACCTGTAAAGGTGTTGAAATCACAATATTTGTACCAGCTTGTTTAGAATATTAATTTAAAAAGAGTCTTATTGGGTTAGATCAATGACTGTCTATTTTGGGGTAACGATATGATATCTATCACATCATTCCTATGAGCTGCTATTTTAATTTTGAAACATGTGATTCAACCAATGGTATATAGGTTAGAAGATCAATCACTATTGATAGCCCTGTCATTCACTGATTTGTTCAATTCTTTGTCATTTAGATTGGCGGTCATTACCACATCTAATGGCAGAAAATTGCACAAGTTAACTATCTT
This sequence comes from Pantherophis guttatus, assembly GCF_059756535.1. Classification (NCBI taxonomy): domain Eukaryota; kingdom Metazoa; phylum Chordata; class Lepidosauria; order Squamata; family Colubridae; genus Pantherophis; species Pantherophis guttatus. The sequence goes on from NC_142064.1 coordinate 42,656,716, forward strand.
GTATAAAAGTGTACTTTCTTTTGTCATTCCTGATATCTGACATATAGCATTACAGTAGATGAACTGAGGTCTAGTTGAGAAGTGAAAAAAGAAAATAATTATTGTAATGTGTGTCCCACTTTGATTATTAGAGAAAAAGAAACTACCATTTTGAATCTTCTGGAGCAACTTGGCCCCATCACTTCAGGATATTTCAAAACACAGCTTTCTTCTCCAGAAAGTGCTGCATTAAAATCCATGTTCCTGTATGACTTATAAAAACCATGTAGAACATATTTTTGTTCCAGATTTGCCCTTATATATGATGACATCATGAGGGGCAATCTAGAAGTGCCAGAATTTTTATCCTTTGTGTTACATTTTAAAAAGTCACAATTTTATAATTTTTGGAGGAAAACTGCAAGCAAAAACTTTGAACGAGTCAAATACACTATGGATCCTCTCCTACATTATTGTTCCTAAAGTTTAATTTGCCTTCCTTCAACTTTCTTCTTAGTTGTCATCTATTTTCAATGGCACTTGAAAAGGAAGGAAGGAAATTTGTTTGTGTTCTCATTAACATGCTGGTAACTGAGCCTTTCTCTCACCTTTCTCCTTAATTCAACCCATCATTAAAGAATACACACAGGACTTGTTTTTTGGGTTGGTTTTACTTTTGCATCCTTTCTTGCAGTTCACTCAATCTGTTGCCACCTCACCTGTCATACCTGCCAAATTCTGATCTATACCGCTCTTTTTACATTCTTTTTTAAAAATGGGACTTAAATTTATTGAGTTTATCAGTTTGAAAATGAAGAACGTAAAAAAACAGGAATTAGCAGTCTGTTCATTGGCCGAAAATGAAATAGCAATATAAATATATTATAACAAATGCCTTTTCTGTTGGATATCAAAGTAAAGAAGCATTTCACTCAGGAGTATTTGACATTAGGTAACTTCCCCCCATATGCCTTTTTTTCTGTTACAGGTGCTGTACAGGCTAAGACCATAAAAGAGATAATTTAAGCAAAATTCACACCCTGAAAAGTCAAAATCATTGGTTTCCTCTTACAGAAGGCTCCCTGGGGAACATAATACAGGGAATCATGGGCAATTTACTACTAGTTGTGATATATAACTGTCTGATGTAAAAAAATCAATAGTTTTCTCTTTAAAAGGCTTCCCTGGAGACTAAAGAGTAGAAGGTCAGAACAGGTTACTAGTTTGCATGCTAGTCTGTTTGTTCTTTGATAGCAAACAACACCACAAATAATGACTATTCACTTTCAGAAAGAAGAAAGCATGGAGTGGCATCTGCTCCATTTTATCCGATACTGAAATAACATTATTTTTGTTCCAGAATGGGAAATTTGAGGAATGAAATTGTCATCTTTTCTCTTGAACTTAAAGCCCCTCCACACACACACACACACACACTTTCTCTCTCTCTTTCTCTATCTCACACACAAGCCCTTAGGCCATCTCTGCAAAATGATTTAAAATAATCTTGTATCTTTCTTAAGGTTACTACCTTTTATGTTGGCCCTGCAGTCCAATGTCTTTAATAGCTGTCAGAAAGTGAAAAAGAGAGGGCGGATGATGCTTGCTGTCATAAACAAAAGTGATAGGCTAAGCTTGAGCTGTTCAAGGTTGTTCTGCTGGACAAAACTTGTGGAACTTTCTAAAATATAGTGTTTCGGCTTATACCCAGTGATTTTTGAGATATATCCAGCCTCTCTTCTGTCTATAGAACTTTGGAAGAGGTTTTGGGGATGCAAAGGAGTAAAATCTGTTCCTTGAGCAGGGCCGTTTTAACAGTGTGTATTAAAACAGAGTTTGATATTTTGGTGAAACTATATTTTTCTGGGTTTGCGTTTAATATTGACCAGGGGTTTCTATAATGCATGGCACTTCATTGATCTTTATACATGGCAAGGCATAAGGTAATTCCAGCTTGCTTTTGGGCCTATCCTAGTATACTTGCTCCTGTTTTGAAATTTGTGCTTAGTGAACTTCTTTGGAAACCATTTAGGAAATAATTTCAAAAACTATTGGATAAGAATGAAAGAATCTTTGGACAGGATAAAAATCAAAAGCTATCCAGAGTCACTCTGGATAGTGACAGAGATGGCACGTTAACTAGTTTTTTAAAACCTCCAGCTGACTGCTTACTGTGCTTCTATGGTTGCCAATGAGATTGGATACCACTCTCTGCAACACACACACACACACACACACACACACACACACACACACACATATGTTTTTCTTCTAGCCAGGTTTTCCCTACGTAACCAAGGTTTTTTGTAGCTCCAGCTACAAAAGGGAAAACCTGGCTAGAAGAAAAACACACATAAACCCTACGTAGGGAAAATCTCCCATATGTTGGGGGTAGACCAGGTGTCTTGATAGAAAAACACTTTGTGTGTGTGTGTGTGTGTGTGTGTGTGTGTGTGTGTAGGTAGGTAGTTAGGTAGGTTGGCTGGCTGGCTGGCTGGCTGGCTGGCTGGCTGGCTGGCTGGGGGAATATTGTCCTTATGGAAGTCTTGCTCAAGGTCATTATTCCCATTGGTATGCGGAAAGCTTGACCTCAGCAGTAACTTCTTTTTTTTCCAGTGGGGAAGAGAAAGAAATTTGTGTATGGTTATATAAAGAACTAAATTCTTTGCTCCTGCCATTGTTCTCGTCTCCCAGAATTGACCAGTTGCTATGTTGAAAGTAGCCAATATTTCTTTCTGTGAGTGCAGCAATGTTGAGTCATTGCTAAATTTCAAGAAAATGCAGGTGGTATGATGCCAGCTTTAATCTGACATACTTTTCTCCTGTCACAAGGATGGGAGGAAAGCATCTCCATGCTGCTCCACGGTGAGCACAAAAATACAATTGTTTGGATAGATCAATACGTTTTATGGGGAAGGTGTTTAAAAGGATAGAAATCATGGTTGTATACAATCATGCTGACTGGCTAGGTGATTAATATGTCCATTTTCACACTAAAACATTTCTTTTTTACCTTGACTCCAATTTAACTTATGTCACAATTTTTTCATTATTATATCAATAGGTAAGATGTACTATCCATTAATAGAAGGAACCACCCCATGAAGATTTTTAAACTATCATGTTAATTTTTGGAATAGTTCTTTTCCACAAGTGATGATGGATAAAGGGAGTCGATAAAATTTAATAAAAAACCCATTTTACTTATTTTTTATAGCCTAGATTTCCACAAACATATTGCACTCAGCTCCATGGAAAAAGTGTGGACTTTCACATATTTGAAAAAAAAATATATATATATATATACAATCTGTATGCATATTCTATATTGGGTTTGCGTGACTAAAAGTATAATATCCTCACTCTGAAATGAACATAAGCCAAATAACAAGTAATTGCATAACTGAAACTACAAGGGATTTGATATTTACTGAGTCAGTAAATAGAAAAGATTTTTTACCGTACAAATGTAAAAATTCTGTGGTCAATGAAGCAAAGCAGAGAACATACATATTAAATGGAAAAGTCATACTGGCCAGAAAGAGAAGAGAACAGATGTTGTTAGGCAAAAATATCTTGAAGCCATGAAGGAACGTTATCAAAAGCCTCTTATTAAAAAGCAGGATAAAATACAAAATTTTGAGCTTCACATAATATCTTATAGTTCTTGTTAAGGGGAAAGAAATTATTACAACTTAGAATAATTTTAGGTTATGCATTATGTTTTGGAATGATCAGATAACTTTTTTCCAGTTTTCCTGAATAATTTCCAGAAGCAGTGAAAAATTTGAAAATGATTCCTTCATCATTCAGGTATGTACCTGAGTATGAAATAGCCACACTTTTCCATATTCAATGACATAATAAAAGATCTCCCCCTCATAAATATTTATTTATGATGTATTTGGAGTCAGGCTTTCCATTAAATATATTGGTGCCATTCAGTGGTGAAATCTAAAATTTGTTACTACTGGTTCTGTGGGCGTGGCCAATTTTTTGTGGTGGGGTAATGTGACTGGGTGGGCGTGGCCAATTTTTTTTTACTTTTAAAACCATTTTTTACATGTAAAAACATGTTAAAAAATGCTTTCAAAAGGCTCTGACGATCCCAGCTGAGTTGCCTGATTGTCAGAGGGTTTTTAAAAAGCCCTCTGCTGATCAAACAACTCAGCTGGGATCGTCAGAGCTTGGATCGTCAGAGCCATTTAAAAGAAAAAAAGCCTCTGATGATTGCACGGCTCAGCTGGGCATGGGAAGCGGGGGCAGGGATTTTTGCTGCCAGTTCTCCGAACTGCCCGCCGCCATCACTACCTACTCGCCCGAGCCGGTCCGAACCGGGAGCATTTCACCCCTGGTGCCATTCCTATCTTCACTCCAAAAAAAAAAAAAACAAAAAAAAAAAACACTATTGCAGTTTTGAGGTTTTGAACTCAGAATCCTTCTTAAAGCCAATGTATTCCTTGCACAAAGGGATATATGAAAAGTACATAGAAATATAGACACCAGGAACGAACAGTACAAAGTAGTTATACTGAAAGTACCATTAGAAGCTTGCATGAAACTCAAAAAATTTTTTAAAAGTGAACAAAACTTCACCTGACAGATTCATCCATGAATAGAATAGAATAGAATAGAATAGAATAGAATAGAATAGAATAGAATAGAATAGAATAGAATAGAATAGAATAGAATAGAACAGAACAGAACAGAACAGAACAGAATAGAATTCTTTATTGGCCAGATATGATTGGACACACAAGGAATTTGTCTTGGTGCATATGCTCTCAGTGTACATAAAAGAAAAGATACATTCATCAAGAATCATAATGTACAACATTTAATGATAGTCATAGGGTACAAATAAGCAATCAAATCATATTAGGAAACAGTCAATATAAATCATAAGAATACAAGCAACAAGTATGAAATATGAGTTGAAGAACTTCAATAATATGTTGGAGGAACTTGATAGGAAAAGAGAAGCATATTAAAAGCATTGAAGCAATGCTGCAGGAGTGCCAATACAAACCAGAGGTGTATGTGCATTCAGAAGCAAGTTGTACAGAGTCCAGTAAAGCACATTCAGAGTATAAAAAATACATAATTTTAATCATTTGAATAGGCAGATTAGTTGAAGATTTTGTTGATCAAATAGAAAGGACTATTTTTAATTAAAGAGGGCATTTTTTATTTTTAATAATTTTTACAATTGGTCTGAATGGCAAGTTTTATATATTCTTTTTAGTATTTATAGTAAGATACAGTCATTTTAACAAGCCATGCTTGGTTGTTGAGATGATTCAAATCACAACACATTTTGAAACTTACCTATTTAGGATCTTTAGTACATGTTACAATTCTAATATGTATCTTATCTAATATGTTGTATGGAGGTCTATGATGTACTTTCCTTGATAAATCCCACTGTTACTCCCACAATCTCTGCCAACTGTTCTCTATATGAAACTCCTCTTTTAGAAGTGTAGAGGTTTGAACAAGGCAAGTCTCCAACAGATGGCGATATTGAAATTCCTGTGTTCTTCAATCTCTTTAACTCTGAAACCCAACTTTTCAATTGAGAATTATTTTTAGACTGTGCATGATAATGTTTTTATTAAGGAACATATATTAATCTGCAAAGCATGTAGGTGTGAGATGAGGAAAGGCCTATGGTCTTTAGAGAAATGTACTGTACCCATGGAAACAGTTATAGAAACAACCTTATTGGCATCACAATATGAATTACCTTCTGAATGCTTTCTTATGCTTCAGTACATGAACAATTTATATATATATATATATATATATATATATATATATATATATATATATATATATATATATATATATATATATATATATACACTCACACTCATATATATATACTCACACACACACACACTCACACACACATATACACACTCAGGATTTACATCCCATAGTATGTAAATAATTCTCATTTTAACATGATTTCATTTAGAAATAAAGTTTATCTAGAAGTATTCATTACATTCATTATCTATTTAGAAGAGTGTTTAATTAGTTTATTTATTAATTTATTTTGGAAGCTTTGTATATACAGTATATTTAGTTATTCTTATTTCCCATTTCTTTTTTAACTGGTTTAAACTACCCTCCTCCCACCCTTCCTCCCTCCCTCCCTCCCTTCCTCCCTCCCTTTAAATAATAAAATGTTTGTGTCTTAATAATGCAATGTTTTTGTTCTACATGAAGCAACTCCAAAAACCCTTTATTAAAAGTTTTCACATATTTAAAAGATAAAAATATATGTATATAAAAGAAAAGCAGAAAAAATAAAAAAAGAACAAGTGCCAGAAGCAGTACAGATAAGAAAGAAATAAGGAAATCAGAAAATTAAAGAAGAGGCTTCCAATCTTCTTTACAACAGTTATAAACAATATTTTACCATCTCCCCCCACCCCAAATTGCTTTATATAGTTCTTTTCTTACAATATTCAACCCTCCTTAATCAGTGAAACCAGCAAATTCATTTTTGTTCACATTGAAAAAGTCCAGAAAATGTTTCCAATCACCATCCTAATATTTTCTATTAGGAACATTTATAACAGAGGTATATAAACACCTCCCTGGTCCAACAAGGGTCCTGTGCTTATCAGAATTTGGACAAGGTTAAAAGATAGCTTTTAAATTAAGCTGCAAAAGCACCTGAATTCTGATACTATTTGCTGAACTCTGATACTATATGCAGTTTTATGACTGAAGTTAAAATAAATGCCCACTGAAAGGCAAAGAAGTGTAGAAAATTATACCTGACTTTTTCAATTTCCCAGCATAGTTTATGTTTTGAATATTTTGAAGAATATACATTTCAGAGGAGTTTTCTCATGTATAAATTCAAAATAATGTTGAATGAAGATGCCGACATCTTAAAAGATAAACTTCCATGATTCATTCATTTTCATCACATTTATTTTACTCCAAATATTCAAACAAATTATATGCCATTTGTCTACATCCTCTCTAATTTCTCAAATAAATCGAAATAACCAGTAAAAATCACCATATCAAAATAAAGAAAAGAATAACAACACAAATTCCAGATCCAGTTTGTCAAATTATTGAGATTCGGCATTAAGATTGATTTATTCCAATTCACAGAGGAAAAAACAGAATCATAAATTCATATATTATCAAAATAATTTTAGGCAAGAAATTGTATGGCTTATCAAGGAATATGTTTTCCACATACAAGAGAATCGTATTTTGTCTTTGCCGTTACAATTCCTTTAATAGCTTCAGAATTTCTTAGAGTTCAGATATGGTTAACTAAATTTTAAAAAAGCAAATGAGAGAATCCTTGATGTGTTATTACCATGTACATTTTAAAGAGAGATAATTGTTAGTGATTAAGAATTGAATAAAAAGGGTAACTGGTATATAAAATTGGGGAAAGTGAAAGTAAACCATATCCTGTTTCAGAAATCTCCAAGAAACCATATAAAAAGCTTGTCAGCATCCAGAGAAATAATGGTTGATGGATTATATCCATTTTGTACTAAAATAATTACATCAATTAACAACATATTATCACAATCTTAATGCCTCCATTTAAATGCAACTTAGGCTATTTGCAAATAATTGAAAGAACAAGTGCTAAACTATAGGCCAATTAACATCCATATTTATCATGGAAATAGGTAGGAACATTATCCAGTTTGAAAAGCATCCCAAGATTAATTAAAACTACAGTATACATTCTATTTGTCTATAAATATCAGGATATATTTGTAACAAAAAGAGTATAAAATCAATTGGAAAATGATCAGCACCAAATCTTCTTTCAATGTTAGATTTATTTGTAGAGAAAAGTGAACCAAAATTAGTAACTAGTGGACTAACCTTCATAGGTAAAGGTAAAGGTTCTCCTCGCACATATGTGCTAGTCGTTCCCGACTCTAAGGGGAGGTGCTAATCTCTGTTTCAAAGCTGAAGAGAGCCAGTACTGTCTGAAGACGTCTCCATGGTCATGTGGCTGGTATGACCATGCCAAAGGCACACAGAACGCTGTTACCTTCCCACCAAAGGTGGTCCCTATTTTTCTGTTTGCATTTTTTACGTGCTTTTGAACTGCTAGGTTGGCAGAAGCTGGGACAAGTAACGGGAGCTCACCCTGCTATGTGGCACTAGGGATTCGAACCACTGAACTGCCAACCTTTCGATCGACAAGCTCAGCATCTTAGCCACTGAGCCACCACGTTCCTTCATAGGTATGGCAATATCCTACGTTCCATAGAAAACAAAAGAGGCATATATGATATCTACTTTAAGAACAAAAAAGAAAACCACCAGGGTAACAATCCCAAGACATAAAAAATGTAAGAAAACAGAAATGAGAAGTAAAGAGAAGGAGAATACAAAAGTTCTGAATTTTTGTTCTGAAGTAGTCATATAACAAAACAATCCTGACATCATCACTATCACCATCACCATCACCATCACCATCACCATCACCATCTCCTCCTTTTCCTTCTCCTTCTCCTTCTCCTCTTCCTCTTCCTCTTATTATCAAAAAGAAAGAAAAGTTAAAAAGAAAAGAATTAAAATGAACTTTATATACATATACATACACACAAATGTACATGCATCCATATACATGCAGATTGAAGGCTTCTTCACTGAAGGCTATGAACTGTAATCTAGTGTGAATTGGTAAAGAGATGTTTCTGAACATCCCAGTCAACAACTTCTAATCTAATATAGCAGAAGGACCACTGAACAACACACGGATACCTATATCCGTGACCAAAATAAGAAAACAAGGAAGAAGAAAAGTGGGGGGGAAAAAAACCCAACCACAAAGGCTAAAGTTGACTTGTATTTCAATGACAAATAGTGACAATAGTTTGATATATTTCTTTACAATATTGCTTTTTAAAAATGTATTCAGAAATATTTACGAGGTGCTCAGAATTGCTTGAACTGCAAAATAGGAGGGAAATAAATTTGATAAAAAATAAATATTTACAAAATTGGGTGAGAAAAAAAGGTTCTAAAAAAAAGAACCTTATCCTACCCTATCCCCAAAGCTGGCATCTTTTTACAGCCTGAGAAAATAGGGTGTGCTAAACAATATGTTTAACAGAGCCAAAGAGATTATATTTCTTCCTCTTTGTTATGTATTTAGTTGGAATTCTATAGTCCCTGAGATGATATTTCTGAGGCCATAGGACAGAGTGCAAGGGTGAGTAAAACTTTTCAGTCTGGAATCAAATTTCTGGTTGCTGAGGAATGGAGGGAAGGGTGATTTTATAGTACAAATAGAATCATTTCTTTTTCAGCTAAGTGAGCCTGAAAATGCCATCACACTGAATGGGAGAATCTAGACAACCACAAGATTTTAGTAGTGTGGAGCCACAGTGAAGGGCTGAAAGACAAAAGCATGAATGTTATAAAGATGCCATCTGCATATCTAGTCATTAGCAGTGAAAGAAAATTCAGCTGTCAATTTGGTCAGAATCTATTCAAGAAGGTACTGCTATTGTCCTTTGAGTCTGGCAGAAAAATAATCTGCCTGCTCCTTAGTAAAATAACAGACAATTCCTTTTGCTAGGAATTTACTTCCTATCTTCTGGATAGCGGACACTGCAGTGGTGGATTTCAAATTTTTTTACTACTGGTTTTGTGGGTGTGGCTTGGTGGGCAAGGCAGGGAGAGGATACTGTAAAATCTCCATTTCCTCCCCACTCCAGGGAAAGGTTACTGCAAAATCCCCATTTCCTTCCAATCAGCTGGGACTCCAGAGGCAGAGAATAGATGGGGTGGGGCCAGTCAGAATTTTTACTATCGGTTCTCCGAACTACTCAAAATTTCTGCTACCGGTTCTCCAGAACTGGTCAGAACCTGCTGAAACCCACCTCTGGGACACTGCAATAACTGGAGACAGAAGAGAAGAGAAAGAACTCGAGAAGATTACCAAATATAAAAACCTGCAAGAGAAGTAGAATGACTATGGCAAAAGAAAGCAAAGTTAGTACCAATAGTAAGAGGTGCCTTGAGTGTAATTCCGAAACATCTGGAGTGCCACTTGAACATTATTAACACTGAAAAAAATCACTATCAGTCAGTTTGAAAGAGCAGTTTTACTTAGCTTATATCTTGTGATGATACCTTTAATCTTATTAAACAATATCTATCTATCCCAGATCCTTGGAAAGGAATTGATAGGTGAACAAATCCAGTCTAAATATCTGGTTGACTGTGTCACCAACCATGCTTTCATGTCAGCATCATATTAGGTTATATTGTGCTAACGTGAAATCACCATGATTATTATTATTATAACATATATCTAGGCCAGAATATATATTATGTAGGAAAAGATGTTTTCCTTTCAAGTTGTAATAGACTTGTTTCCAAAAAAATTCTAACATAACCAGGTGCATCCTTTATTTAAGCTCTGTTCTTTACAAATTATATCACAGAAGCTGTTTTTGTTCTGATTATTTTAATGTGTCATTCTATATGGTAAACTCTTCTCAGTGTTTGTAAATTATTATCCAAACAACCAGAGGAAAAAAAACGAAACACAGGCATAGTAATTTGGCAGGCTGCAAAATCCTGCAGGCTTTTGATGCCGAAATCTAGCAGGAATATATAGAAAAGAATTCATATAACTTCTTTTCTTCACAGCTTCCTTCTTGTCCACTGATGGAAAACAAAATATTCTTGTGGGTGTTTGAACAGCCTGGGTTACTGTGACCTAGGAACTACTTCTCAGTGATTAAAATGATTCAGATTTCACAATTTGAAACTCTACATTCCCTATAGTCTAGTGTTTCTCAAACTTGGCAACTTTAAAGTTTATGGACTTTGACTCCCAGAATTCCCTTTGCAAATTATGATGGCTTGGGAATTCTGTGAGTTGAAGTCCCTGCATCTTAAAATCTCCCTCTTTGAGAAACACTGCAAGGTTCCCCTGTGTTTATGCATGGCTAATAATGCCACCCTCTGTTATTCAAGATATGGGTGCTTTGTATAATTAATGGAAAAAGAAGTGTTCCTGCTTAAAATTCTGCAAAACAGAAGGCATAATATTTTATTTTAATTTTCCTATTATGGTGGTAATAAATAGCTATATTATTGCAAGTCTTGCACACACTTTAATGATCAAAGCTCTACATTGCTACCCACATTCAGGTGGTAATTTGTTTGCTTTTCCTTCAGGGTTATTCTACATATTAGCATGGTCTAGAACTAGAAGGAGTTATCTCTCCCTGCCATGGAGTATTGATTAAAAATGAAGTATTTCCCAGTGATTTTTCCATGCCTTTCCAATGAAGATGTAAGGCGGATCCAATCAAAGCGATGGGGAAAGCATCTGCATATTCTTTTCCAGAGACGAACCATATTCAGCAAAAACAAAAACCTGCACCAACTCTCATTAGTAACCAAGCATAGCCTTCTTCATATATTACTCTTAGAAAGAGTGCCTACTAATATGAAGGACAAGTTATATACACAGCAGTCACAAACCCATGTATTTGTCCTAAGTAGCCTTTTAATTCAAATAGACCTTTCATAAAAACAGAAAATCTGTTTTATTAAGTTTTGCTATGGCACAAAAGGCTCTATTCTCATTCAGAAGTACATTTAATAAAATCTCTGCTCGGCATAGGGAAAGTGGCAACAGTAATAAATATACGAAGCTAATGAGAACAGGCCAAGGAACAGTTTCATTATCTCTACATAACACCCCAGTAGGTGTTGTGGCCCACCAGCGAATCTGGCAGCAGATTCGGACAGTGAGGAGGTTGCGGAGGAACATGGGACAGTTATCAGCTGCCTTTGGAGTCAAACATCAGTAAAGCAGATGAACAGTTGGAGCCTGTTCCCAGTGTGTGCATGCGCAGAGTTTCCAGATGAAGGGAACAGCTAAAGAACAAGGGTCAATTTGGGAGTAAGGTCACAGGTCAACGATGAATGACCCCTCCCAGAGGGAATAAAACAGCAGTGAAAGGGGAGTGGAGTTTGCAGGAGACAATTAGTTCATTACTGTATTCTTGCCAAGTATTGTGGCATCTGAAAGATATCAGCCTGGCCACTCTCCAATCCTGATAAAGGTCGGTAATTGTGAACTATCTGGAAAAACTGTGGGAGAGGAAAGACTTTGCTGGAGAGGAATTCACTGTAAATTAAATAAAAGGGGTTTATCGGGATGAGGACCCAGCTTCGTGATGCTGGGGAAGCGTAGGTCAGAACAATAGGGCATATATTGATAAAGAAAACTTGAATTTTAAAACAGGATATTTTATGCTATTTTACTAGCATGCTTTTAATTGATTTGCACACCACTCAGACAACTAAGGTAATAGGATAACTAAGCTAGGCTATCAACAATATGAATCAAGGTTTAGGATAGTTAACATTTCTCCTGTTTTAAGAGTGTTCTGATGAATAGGCAGGGTGGAAAAATACACCTTAACTGAGGTGACAGAAGTAAGGACTACTAAATTACTATTTATGATATACAATCATTGACAATAAATTATTAAGCCAGGCAAAGATCTCTAGTGATATTAAAACACCAGATATGATATAGTGCCAGGCTTCAGAAAGATAATTTGAAAAAAATCATATAATTTTGGAGCTATATTGTGTAACACATACAGATAGGCCTTAACTTATTCATTCAGCAACTGTTTGACAATGCTGAAAAAAATTAACTTACCATGCCCAAAGTTACTGCTGTTGCAGTGCCTCAGCAGTCACATGATAAAAATTCAGGCACTTGACAGCCCACCTGCACTTACAACCACAAGGGTGCTTAGACGTTTCCGCCCCCCACCAATCTCCACCTCCCATCTCAGTCCTTTTTGGCTGCCCTCCATCTTCTCAGAAAGTTAAGTTCAAATTTAAAAGGCAAATCAGTTTAAGTACTGCAGTAATTTTAGAGAGCAAAAGTCAGCCAAGAGATCAGGGTGGTCTATCAAGAAATAAAAAATCAAATCATCAGTTGCAAAAGATTTCAAGTAATAAACATTGCTTACAAGTAGTGGAATATTACTGAAGTAGGCTTAATTTAGCTAGTATTTGTCAAGGCTGGCCTGACTGCAAAGTCATCCAGAAATTCTGGCTTACCTCCAATAGCTTTCATTCTCGAGGCTTTTTCCCTTGGGGGTACCTCAGCATCTCTCCATCTTCTAATATTTGATCCAGAACTGTTATTATTCTTGCAACCTGGATGGATGCATCAGAGATCTACCTCAAAATCTAAGCTAACAAATCTGAGGCAATTATAATTTATTCTAACTCAGGCCTTGTACCTGTACTGATCCTGCTTAGTTCAAATGAAGCCATGACATTTTTGGAGATCTGGAAGTCTTGTCTTTGGAGTTTGTTTGTTTGTCCCATGTTTCTTGCATCAAGCAGATGGCTGAACTTGATAACAGTTCTGATCTATAGTTCTATAATTACTGGCCTGTCTCTGTTGCCGTTATCTGCCTACTTCTTTGTGCTCCACCTTCCTGGCTGCTGCTATTGATACTTATTCAGTTTTGAGTACTGCCATTGCTTCTATTTGACAGTACATCTCTCCTATACTTTTAGCAGCTGCCTAGTGTGACAGTGTACCTCTAGCTAAGTGGGAAATTGAGCAGCTGCTTGCAGAATCTGAGCCAATCTTCTGCCTATATCTCTTGGCTAGTGTTTCTGTGAGAATTGTGAGGATTGCATTAAACAACTTACACTGAATTAATTGTACCTTACTACCAGCCTTTTCTTCAAAGTTAGGAGAAAACAAAGCTGTCATTATCATCATCATAAGCAAAAATCACTTGTTAATCATCTAAGAGTCTAAAAGTACTTAAAAATTATCCATCTATTCATAGACATAATTTCTGAGAAACACATACATGTACATATCTTAGAATGGTTTCTTTTCACATAGCCATCATCAGAATTCTGAAAAGGACCAGGCATGCTGCATGGGGTTTTTTTACTTATTTTTGGCATAATCTTGTAGAGATGAGTCATGATATGATTCATTTGCTTAGTATTATAAACAATATTTCAATATCAGTCAAGATGATATTGTTGTTCCCTCCTGCGTCCTAAAAATTTAACTTCACTTGAACTTGAGGATGTGGCAAGTCTCATGCTATTTATGTTAGGAATTCTTAACAGTTTTTTGAACTAATGCAGCAAAAAAAAAGTTTCTCTGAAGAATGTTATTTTACTAAAGATTTTTTTATAATGGCCACATTGTAAGTCGAAATGTGTTACATATATAACTAACAAATAGACCAGATTTTTATTACTAATCCATCCTATTTTAAGAATAAAATTGTTGTTTGTGTGGAATCTTAGTCATCTTTCTTTGAAAAGGTATTTAGGAGCCTGATGTTGTTACATGAAATCTTGTTATATATTATCCTTATCACACTTCCTTAAAAGTTTAGCTGTCATATTTAGAAGAAATTTTCCAAAACAAAACAAGTAAAAGTTTAAAATACTTTAAAATACTGCACTGGTAAGGGGTATATATTCACAATTAATCATAGTTGAAAAGTTTGTTAGTACTCACAAAATATGCACATCATAATGGTAGGCTACTTTAATGCTTCAGTACTTTAAGAAAATATTCCATTAATTATATTTTCAATTTTGTGGAAAAAAGTGGAAATTTAGCAAATGTACTGGACACAGATTTTTATGCTCTCCCTAATGTATGTGGATGAATTCAGCATTAGACCAGTTGCTCTGCAACAACGTGTATAGCAATCTAGAAAACAAAAGTATAAACTAAGCTTAGAAAACATCTTACAATAAATACTTATCTTCAGATATCCATAACAAAAGTGGCTACTTCAGCTTCCCCTCCTAAAGTTACTGGAGTATTCCAGTAGATTTAGAATAAGGAAAGTCTTTGTATGTTTGGTCACCTATCCCAATTTATTGGAAATTGGTGTCCAATAAACATTTGTGGTCAAATGTAAAAGCAATCCATTGAAAGGAATCTTGACTTTATTTGGGCAGAACCTAGGGTGGTGACTGTGCCATCATCTTGCCATATTATCCAGTATTCCTTTAGGTGTATGACCCTGATAGTGACCGAAGTATTCTATAGGATGCTATCTCCCCTGATAGGCTAGATCTCAGAGTTTCTTTGGGTAGCTTTCCATGAATCCAGGAGTTTAATTTCTCATTGATGGCAGGAACATTGCTGGTAGTTATGAAGGAGGTTGTAGTGCAACCACTCCTTACAAGACTCTCCCTGAATCCAGCTGTGTTAGAAAACTAATGCCCAGCCTCCAGCCTTCCTTTTGTAAAGAATGTTGTTAATACAACAGTGAAGGATCAACTAAGGAATGTGGATCATTTACATTTGCTGTACATTTGTTAGTCTGAATTCCAGTCAGTAGATTCAGTAGACTTCTTAGTAGCAGAGTTGCCTCTCTAGAATGACTTCCCAATGAAAATTAGATAGATCTACTCTTAGGGCATTTGGATCATCGTGTAATACTATGAACAAGGTTTATGTTATATGTTTTATTATTTTAAATCAACCATTGATGATTTAATTGTTTATTATATTTCTTGTAAAGTGATGGGAGTCTTTTGGGATTATATCATATTATAAATATAATAATGAAAAATAGAATAAAAGGATGACACAGTTGTAGAATTCATGCCAGATATCAGTCAAAGTCCAAACCAGAAAATGAAGCCAAAATAAGTACATAAAATCAGGAATGCAATTAGTTTTCAAACAAGACTGGTCTAGCACTAAATGCAGAAGCCTTAGTGCTGATTTGCTTAAGTGAGGTTCCCCGCTCATTTTTTATTGCCACCTGATGTCATGATCACCAGTTCTTTCTGATGACAATTATCTGCATGATGCTGGCTCATAATGGAAGAAAGCAAATTATTATTATTTTTTATTTTTTTTATTTTAAAAGAAAAACAGAACATACAATCATCATCATTCCAAACAATTACAGACAGTGTGTCAATTGGTTAGCATTCTTTTGTGCTTAATCCATCTTCAAAGTACCAATTTGTAACAAAAGCTTATTTCTCATGAAAAAGAACTTCACATATTTTATCTTTACATCAACTTCATATTTCATATTTCATCTCCATGTTTTATTACCTATCCATTGATAAAACAAATCTCATATCAAATAATATTGTTTATCTTCCTGTTCTCTAATTTCAAATGTCAATTTGCTCATTTCAGCACATTCCATAATTTTCTTAATTACCTCATCATCAGTAGGTAACTTCTCTCCTTTCCAATTTTTAGCAAATACAATTCTAGCTGCTGATAAGACATTCACAATTAAATATTGCAATTCTCTATTGTATGTTTCTGGTAAAATTCCTAATAAAAATATCTCTGGTTTAAAGTCAATGTGTTTCTTTATCATTTTTTCCAACCACGTGTGTATCTTAGTCCAATATCTCTTAGCTTCTACACATGTCCACCACATATGGTAGTATGATCCTGGAGTCTGATGACACTTCCAACGTTTCTCCGATTTATTCTTGAACATTCTGGCTATCCTCGTTGAGGATAGGTGACACCTGTAAAATATCTTAGCAAATTATTGATCCTCTAACGTTGGTGATGTATCCATAGCCTAGTATGCAGTTTTTAACTTTTAACTACTTGCAGTAGTTACTCCTACTTGATTTTGAAAAGGCCAGATTTAAAACCTTGCTCATTAGCAATTCTCTAAAAGCTTTAAGGCAAGGTATCACTTCTCACATTATACTTTCTTATATGGGAATATATGAATGTTACTACATGACACAATGCAAGAGGAGCAGGAGTTGGTTACATAACTCCCTAAAAACAGTTGGAGTGTTTGTCTGCTACCAAAAATGCAATGAATAGGAAAAATGGATCCCTGGTCATTCACTCCTATGTTCTACTCCTCTGGAAGATTTTTAATAGCCTTTTATAAGTAAAGGCACATGCTTGGCAGATTAAATAGGTCAGCAAGGTTGCCTGGCTGGCAGGTAGGCAGAACAAAACTGTTATGCAACTATTTATGCAGTTTAGAAATCATTCGATGAGAGCATTAAAGAGAAAAGAAAGGTCTGTGAGTCCTCTAACCTATTATTATATATTTTAAAAAATCACAATTCCCAGTTCTTTAGCTGGTATTGGCTTTCATACACATTGAGTTCTCCCAAGAACAGGAGTGCTATTCAGCAGGTTCTGACAGGTTCTAAAGAACCGGTAGCAGAAATTTTGAGTAGTTCAGAAAACCAGCAAATGCCACCTCTGGCTGGCCCCAGAGTGGGGTGGGAATGGAGTTTTTGCAATATCGTTCCCCCAGGAGTGGAGAGGGAATGTGGATTTTGCAGTATCCTTCCCCTGGAGTGGTGTGGGAATGGAGATTTTGCAATATCCTTCCCCTGCCAAGCCCGCCAAGCCATGCCCACCAAGCCACACTCCGCCCACCAAGCCACACCTACAGAACCAGTAGTAAAATAATTTGAATTCCACCACTGCCCAAGAACCTAAAATGTCATCATGTACTGATATAATTTATGTGCAGATTCAAGCCGTAATTGACAAATGGAAATTCTCTCAACGTGTAGATTTTCTAAGATTTTTTGGTATGGCATCCAGAGTTCTGATAAACTACTGGGACCACCACAGCTGGTCTATGCCATAATCTTTTAATTTCAATTATCAGATCTTTATATTTAGTGATATTTTATTCTAGTATTGCCACATCAATTATCCACACTTTCTTCTTTTCAACCACATTTAAGTCTAGTATCTAATAAAGACCCAAGAAATCCCACAATATTTTAATTTTCTCATTTTTGATTACTTTTTCAACTCTGTGTTCCCACCAATTGTTCATTTCTGGCTCTGGTAATTTTTAGAGATGTGAAACATTTTTGGCAAATGTGTTATGTCATTGTTAATCATCAGTTTGTACAATCTACTGTCTCTTCTGTCTCTTTGCACAATCTGCATTTTGAATCATTTGATGATTTTTCAGTTCCGCTCTTTATTGCATTAGTTCCAATAATTTGCTTTTCAGTAGCAAAAATCAAGCCTTCACTTTCTTGTTTTAATGTTCCAAGTTGTTATAAGTACGAGTAATTTTTAAGTATTTTTGAGACAAAAGAACAATGTTACCTCACCTTAACATGGTCTGTATTTGCCATTGGAAACCTCTTTTTGCCTTCTAAAAAGACCCTTCCAAAACAGTGCATTCTTTTTGTCTTCATCCACCAAGATGTACATTAGAAACAAACTTTATTGTTGTGAAAAAATAAGAAAGCATCACATCAGGTACAAAAAGCTAGTTTTTTGTACAGCCATAGTTTAAAACCAAAAAGTCTAAAAATCAAATTTTGAGAAACAAGCAGGCAACATGTCAAAGAAGCTGTATCATTCTCATTTCCTTCAACTAGCCCTAGAATGAGAAAATGAAGAGGTCCAGGCTTTTAGCAACCACAAATGTCAGAATGCAAAAATGGAAATCACATGAATCAGAAAACAGAAGGATGTCCTTTTCATTCTAACTTTCGGAAAAAAATGGGGAAAGGACGGATTTTCAGTGGCCACCAAGAACACCTTTGCAATTGGCACACAAGATTTATATTTACATAAAAATCAAAGCAGCAGAATAAAAGAAATCCTCATTAAAAGGCATGCAAATTTATAATATGCCTATTTCTGCAACTCAATAATTTATTGTAACACAGGCATTGTTTAAAATGTGCCAGGAACATGACACTGTCTGCGGGAATATGTTACCACAGAAATGTAATCTATGCATTCCGTGTGGTTTTGAACATAATTGTGCAAGGGCTATGGTTGCTATTCAAGTTTCCATGCTTATTGAGCAGGGATATTGGGTATATTCTTGGCAACGTAGTGGTTTATCCATTACATTAAAATGCAGTTCATATTTCAAAATATTCTCTCTCTCTCTCTCTCCTTTTTCCTTTTTTCCCCCTTCTGCCTAAGATCACTGCAAAAATAAGAAACAAATGGCATAGCTATCAGCTCTCATTACCAATTGCCCAGTAAATGTAAAAACCCTAAAAATAGCCACAGGAAGCAATGATTTCTTCAACAAATTACAGGGTTGTTTATTTAGTGTGCTAAGTAATAGATTTTTGATCTAAGATAAACAGTTTTAAAAGTTACATTTATTTTGTTGTGAAAGGAAAAGGAAATTGCTATTCCCTACAGGCAGTTTTACCTTGTAAAGCAATCTGTCTTCAAACCCAAAATGAAAGAAAGCCAAAAGCTGAATTAGATGACAAGGCCCTTGAGATAGTGCTAGCTACTATGTTTGGTTGAGAACCACAGATGTTTCATATCATGCGTATCGGCACAAAGAACCCCGTGCAAATTTATATGTGCTGTGATCCAGAACCTTTCATGTGGAAATGCTCCCCCCCTTCTGTTGTCAAAAGAAAATTAGGACTGTGTCTATGTTTCCTTTCTCATATCATTTCCCCTACTTTATTGCTTTAAATATGGGCAGGACAACTGTTTCTCTATGGCCATGGGGGAGAGGGAGAAACTGGGGTCCCCAGATGGGACTTTCAACCAGTGTAGCTCATGATGAGAAATGCAGTGTTATAGTTCCATAATCTGAATGCCACCCTGACAATTGATAAGAAAGACTTTTATCATCTGTTGAAGAATGGGAAAAACCAGTTTATGCACTTAGAAATAGAAGTGCACATTCTAATTCTGACAGATTGCCCCTTCTCCTACATCCTGGATCTGAAAAACAAAACCAAACAAAAACCTGACATTCATTATTTCCTGTTCATTGGAAACAATGCACATTCAGCAAATGTTTCTATTTAAAAAGCAAAACAAAGCCAACACAATTGAATAAATTGAATTTGTTCCACTATGGAAAAGACAATGCCATAGAAATCTTCTATTTAACTACTAAAAAGAGAAGTCTGTCAGAGAAAAGTGAAAGTATCCCAATTTTGAACCCCAAACATTATTGGATGTGCTAAATACAGGAATGTACTCACTTCTCAGTTTTGCTTTACTTGTCCATTAGTGCTTTTTTAACGTGAAATATTTACCAATTTATATTGGATTTAAAATATCCAATATAAATATCCTATTGGTAGGTTTTTTTTTTCAAATTTGCAAAATGGGGGTTCCAATGGGAAAAGGAAGGTTTATCCATCTCTGTGGAGAGACAACATCATAGCTTGTTTCAGTCCCAGTTACTCTGGGGAAGAGGGAGTTCTTCTCCTGGATTTAAAGAAGAAACCCAAAATCAACTTATCTATGCTCCAGGTTGTTGTTTCTCTTGAGCAAATTGCAGAAGTTGCAGAAATGGAGGTTCCCCCCAATCAGCTGAGGAACTGAGCAACAGGAAGGCAATGACTTCCATCAAGTTTACAGCAATGATGCAGCCTAAATTTGCATATACGAGAACCAACCTTTCTATTTCTAATGGATTTTTTTAAAATATAATTTATTTCACAGTAAAGGAAAGATGGTTTTCAAATACAGATAAGTATTTCTCTAATTATTTTCATTATTTTGGGGGTTATAATATTTAGAAATATCTGAGAACTTTACTGTTGTCTTCTTGCCTCACAAAAAGCTGAGAACTAAAGAAATTAAAATAATTACATGGAAAGAAATAACTTTTCTTTTTGAAAGTATGAATAGAAAGAACTTTTTCATGGGAAAGCTGCCTTGTTTACATATCAGTGACTAAAAAAAAATCCTTGAAGGCCAGAGCACAAGATGGCTACTTTCAAGGGAATATTTGCTTTACGAGTTTATAAAATCCTTGAATCTTTTAACCCTTTATTGAAATGAGAAGTTACTACTGAAGATGAATAAATTCCTCCAGAGACAACTGAGATGGATTCACTGGATTTATGAATGCAATTGGATGATCATTCAAAAACTGAAAAAGACATTTTGGATTAATTACCTTTTCAAATTAAAATATAAGATTTATTGTACTTCATGGAAACTACAGGAGGACTTGAAAGATGTTAAGAATTTTGAGAAAGGAAAATATACTAGTAGAAAACTGGACTCAGAACTCTATTTATGGGACTAAAGATGATTGAGAATAAGAAAGCAAAAATATAATATTGGTGTATCTGTTTATGGTTAAATAATAATTCTTATTTCAGTTGATGTTGAATGGTTATCTAACGGATAGTGCTTTTTAAAACAAAGTCTGGTGGGCTAATAGATTTATTTTTGATATCTAAAAAAGAAGTAAATATTTTTATTAATGTTTAATAGTTTTAAATTTGTTTTTGTTGGATGAAGGGAACATAGACTAAATAAAAAGAGAACTATGTATTTATATTATTGGTAATTTTGCTAAAATATACTAGAGCTTTGCTGATTAATAAGGAGAGCTGACAATTTAGAGATGAGTTTATACAAAATGGGGTGAGTATGGAATGAAGTTATATCTGGTTGAATTTAAGAGACAATTATAAATTGTTAATGAAGTTGGGTTTTTTTCTAAAAAAACTAAGAGAAATGTAATTTTGATTTTGAGATTTGATGATGAGAATTATATAGGATCATACAAATAATGTAAACTATTTTTAATTTTAGAATAAGAGTTGGATTTATTTTTTATCTAAATCTATACCAAAGAAAACCAGAAGCCATTTTCTTTACTTTTTTCTTTTCTTGCACTTTATTTTGCTTTTTGCTTGATTCTTTTTTCTTGCTTTTTTGCTTCATGTTTTTGAAATTTAATAAAATCACTTTCGGCAAACTTGCAAAATAGGAAAAACAAATTCAGATCCACATACAACCCTCAGTGACTTTACACATGTCACTACAAACAAAGGATTATGAGTATGGACATTTGTTTTGGATTATAACTTCTGATTTCATATTTATTTCCTGATAAGCAGAATTATATTATTTGAAAATCATCTGGATAGATCTTTTCACATGCAATTAAGCATACTCTGCATTTTAGTAAGTTCAGTCTTTTTCTGTATAGGGAATTAATTCAAGGCATAGAATATTTTTTCCCACCCCAAACAAAACTATGAGGAAGAATATGGTGATATGGGACACATAAAATTAAGAAAATTGACTTAGATTGAAAACTATCAAAACCAATTTCCGGTCTAAACTAACAGACATACACAACATGAAGAATATATATATATACCATTTTAAGCCAACATCCCTTCCTCCTGTTGTTAAATGATCCAGAAGAGAAAACATCTAGC
The DNA here is from genome assembly GCF_059756535.1 of Pantherophis guttatus. Lineage (NCBI taxonomy): Eukaryota > Metazoa > Chordata > Lepidosauria > Squamata > Colubridae > Pantherophis > Pantherophis guttatus. The sequence continues at coordinate 42,678,922 of NC_142064.1, forward strand.
CCATCCTGTACTTCTTAAGGTACAAATGCACACCCGTACAAATCAAGGGAAGTACAAAAGCACACCAAAATATAGAAATCTTACTTTATTACAGAAAAGAAAATATAGATGCCTCCTATGACCACTGATAAAGTCATTGGAAAGAATTCCAGAAGCATCTCTTTGCATTTTTTCCTCTTTTTCCCATAAGAACATATTGAACATATTGAAAACTGCTATTCTTTTAATAGAGATCCCATTAAAAATGCATCGTATTAATTAGGAAAAAAATGAAGAAATATATATATATTATCATGGAAAAATACCTATACAGAAGACATGAAAATATTAATGTTTGACAGTTTATTTTGAGATGATCTTAATTATGCTAATTGGTCTCTTGACTGGTCAACTTTCTGACTATTTTCAAAATAACATTTTAATAAGTTCAAGTAATTCACAATATGCTCAAGTCATAATTTTGTTAATAGGTTCTTTACAGTTTTAATAGTATAATCTCTGCATCAATCTATATCCTTAATAAGCTATAAAATATATTATATGAAGTAGGTTGTAATCTTCCCTAATTACATTAATTCAGTGGAATCATAGTTTTGAATCAACTTCATAGCGAGGGCTGAAAAATATTTTGTATGTTTCCCTCCAAATAATGGAAAATAATATCACATGTTCTTAACAATAAAATCTGCCTTATACTTTATATCAAAGGTAAATCCAGTGAATCTAAGACTTACCAATAAATACATAGGATTCCTGTCTAAAAGTTCTATTAAAATATTTAGACCTATTAGCAAATAAATAGACGGAATTTAGTAGGTGAAATTCCCAATTTCTTTAGTAGAAAAGATAAATCACTTCATGACCCACCCCCCATATTGATAGACTCAGGAAAAGAAAGGTGGAAGTAGATAACCATTGCCAATTCTTGGGCAGTTGTTCTGCTTCAGTGCTGATGGGACCCACCACAGATCTGAGTTTATAAGCTTTCTGCAGCTTATATGTAATCTTCAAAACTATTTTTTAACCAAACAGAAATGTTATTGCTATAAGATAAGAAGATAAGAAGAAAAGGAAGGGTCTACCAAATGAGAAATGTACTTGAGGCCTCACCCATTGGAAATAAAACCACAAAGCCCCAAATGAGAAATGAATATGAGCCTTGGTAGTACAGTGGTTTAATGCACCCTGTAATTAACACAGCTGCCTGCAATTTCTGCAGGTTCGAATCTTACCAGGCTCAAGGTTGACTCAGCCTCCCATCCTTTCTAAGGTAGGTTAAATGAGGACCCAGTTTGTGGGGGCAATAAGCTGACTTTGTATAAATATACAAAAGTATGAAGGCTATTGCTTAACGCATTGTAAGCCGCCCTGAGTCTCCGGAGAAGGGCAGCATATAAATCAAATTAAAAAATATATATATTATTGTATAAAATGGACAAGAAATCTTGATCCAGCCTATTATGATAATGCTATCATGTCATCAATTCCAGTCTGACCCTCCTCACTAAGATCTCCCTTGGACACACTCCCAAGTTTGCTCTGAATATTCTGAGGCTTTAAATGGAGGAAACAAGTCAATGGACCCGTTGCTGAAGTCTTCTTAAATTCTCAGCCAGGTCTATTTACAGATCCTGGAGGATTTCTCCCCTTTTAATAATGCTGCTATTTGCATTCACCTTTTTATCATCCTTTTGACAATTCCAAGAACTTGGGTGTGGAAAGAGATAATGTTTACTGTCTGTCATTGCTCCTTGGTTGACCTTATTTTTTTTTAAAAAAAACTTTCTTTGAAGATTACATGAAAGAAGGTAATGTCTCACCTCACAAAGCTTTTCCCTTCTTTTTGAAACTTTGTGAGAAGAGTAGAGAGAAAAATGTAAAGACATGCATATTTATATCAAAAACATTGATTTTCTTCTTGAATATCATATGACAAATAGTAAGAGCAGATTTTTAAAAAATCAATAATTGGTGTTTGTAACAAGAGTTGTGCTGATAACCAGCTGAGTATCTGCTCTCTATCCTGCAGCAAATAAGGGGGCAGAGTTGTTAAATGATTATCCCTTTCAAATATTCCATGCAGTTAAAGCTTCATTTTTAAAACATTTAGTGAAAAATCTTTCTTTGCTATTTTGAAAAATAAATCTCAGTTTGAAAGTGGATCTGTGTAATATAGAACTGAACAGCTGGATACTGTAAAAATCAAGAGCATTGCCCAGTTGGTCTGCCAGCCTACATTGTAAATGGAGTCTGTGCTAAAAGCTCTTCCCCTTCCAATTAAAGAATAAAGGATGAGGTGCTTTTTCAGCATATCTGATGTGGCTTTTCATTCCTTTCCTCTTCTTTTTTTTTTTTTTTTTTTTGATGTGGTTCGTTTTTAGACTTTTCTATCTGCCATGATAGTAAAGCCCAGTAAAACAAGGCAAGTAAATTTTTCATATCATTACAAACTTCTGTTTTCATCTGAATTTTACAGTCAAGAAAAAAAAATATGTTCCATTTTCACAGAGTCCTGATCTCAGAATATATTTTCTTAAAACAATATTTTCAGCTGTAAAAGGCGTATATTTTACTTGGTTAACTTTACACCTTGTTCAGTAATTACATTCATTAATTTCCCCGTCAGCCTGCTTGCCTAGCAAACTGTTCTGATAAAAGACTTGAAATTTGTTCAAAGGAAGAAATAAATGGGCGCTAGGATAGGGCTAATGTAGAGAGAATTTGGAAATCTGAATTTGTGGGATTATTTAAGCACCTATTTAACATTTCCTCCCATACCAGATGCACTTGCAGGAGTTTAGTAGAAATATTTTTTTTCTCATTTTGCCACAGTCCTTTTCTAACGTTTTATACTGGATTCCTTTGTGCCAAATTCCATAATACTTCACATTATGGTTATATTTTAGATAACAAATCAAATAATTTGAAAAAACTAAGTCTGGGGACAATGTTATATAAAATGTTTTCATGTTTTATTTTATTCTAATAATTTAAGAGTCAACCTGGTGCATTAAGATGTTGGACTGATGTTGGGGAGATCCAGAGATCCAGTCACAGAAGCTCACTGGATGATTTCGGACCTTTTTCTTTTTCTGCCTAGCTTATCCCACAGGAAAAAATGGAGGGAAGCACTGTGAAAAATGGAAGTAGGGAGAATTACATATATCACTTGTAGCTTCTGAATGAAAAGTGGGATATCAATCTAATAAATAAATAAATGAACAACTAGACAAAGATTTAATTTGTGGTTTCATCTATTTTCCTTTATACACACGCAAAGTGGGAACCCACAAACTTTACACATAAAAAAGGAACACAATAAAGGATGAAAAAAATGCCTTTCATGGAAAAAATAGTTAGAAAACAAGTTTGGCATTATATATAAATGCATTTATGATCTTTAGATATATAGTAAACTCTAAACATCCGTTAGGGATGTGCAAAGCTTCAAAAGGGTGCTTTGCTTTGATCAAAACCCAGAGTAAGAGCCCCTTTAAGGTTGCTCTGTAACATTTCAATAATCAGTGAAGATTCAGTGCAGCCAAGCATTGTCAAAGTATTCACTTTGAAGGCCTTCGATAGTACTTCCCCTGGTACTTCTGGCAAAACCCAGCAGCCTCACCTGGGGGAATCAAGATGGAGCAAGACAACACTTCAAATTGAATCAATCTTTCCATTCATTCAGCTCCACAAAGTAAAGTGTGATTCTTTACACAGACTTAGCATCCATATTTAATATTTCTGTCCAACAAGGTGTTTATATAGATCCAAATACTCTAATAAGAATGACTTTATTAGCATTCAGTAACTAAAAATGGAGGCCATGTATAAATAAAACCATCAATAACTAAACTGTAGACCCTTTCTGTTAATTTTGTTAGCTTTCTAGCCACACTTTTTCAGTACTTTCTCTTAAAGAAAGCTAAACCTTGAAGTTCTAATATTTTCCTGTAATAACTGCATTAATTTCTAATATTGTACTGTTTGATAAGTCTTGCAGAAAATGGATACTAAAGCCAGCAGTGTTAAATATTAAGTATTATTATTATTTTATCAAAACTTTCAGCCAACTAAAATGAGTAACTAAATGGATAATGTCAGTATTGAAAGTCAATTGTCTTTTTGTATTGATTTTTTTTTATCAATTTCTTAAGGGTTTAACGAAGTGTTCATATGTTATTACCGTGTTTTCCCAAAAATAAGACCCTGTCTTATATTTTTTTGGAACCCTGAAATAAGCGTTTGGCCTTATTGCCATGCGCTCAAATGCCCGATTGGGTTTATTATCAGGGGATATCTTATTTTCAGGGAAACAGGATAATACATGCAACACAGTGTATGTTTCTGTTGTTGAAAAGGTAAACTTAACCTCCTCACCCATTTCCACTGGTCACTTCATCCATTCCAAACTAAATGTGTATGAAAAGATTTCCAACTTCCCAGATCTGATCGAGACACAGAAGAAGAAGGACGAGGACGAGGACGAGGAGGAGGAAGAAGAACACAGAAAGGATATCTGAAATTAAGCCTGAAATTAGAGCATATTAGTTCTTGATAATCCACTCTCTTTAAATACATGCAAATACACATATACAGTTCTTGTAAAATAAGAAAGCTTTTTCGCATTTTATTAGTTTATATGAATTTGTACTTTGTGCAGTGTTTTATTGCTGCTTATTGCCAAACAATCACATGCATGCATCTTCTCATATGTTCTCTTGTTGCTTTTAATGTTTCAATTTTCATAAAAATGAGGTCGTGCTCAGAAAAAAAAGGCATTTATGTTTTTTGTATGCCTGTTAATGGAAAAACAGAACCATCTTTTTCCCAGTTCATGCTCAGAACTTGACTGATAGAATGGTTTATATTTTGGTCTGTAACCAGAACCAAAGATTCAACAGCAAAAGGATGAAATAGTCCTTTCACAAGACTAATTTATTTATTTTTTTGCATTATTTTGTGTCATATCTTCTTGTATTTTGAAAGTTTTTCTGTATTTTGTTACTTATGTTCATTGTTTTTAGCTGCCCAAAGCAACAGAAAATACAACTTCATACAAACACAGAGAGACATTCCCCTACAGAATTACACAAGGGTGAATTTTGCCCTTTGATCTCTTTACTCCTATAGCTACTTACCAGATATTAAAGTCCCTCTGAATTTAATATAACTTACTTTTAAATAGACACATAGGATTGTACTGTAAATGTGACTACTTGAAGGGAGTTACAAAATCATTTTGAATTTACACTCTGAAAAATGCAAAAGTCTTATGTTTTTCACAGTGTATTGACAAGCATATTATGTTACTCACCAGATATTGTCCTATGGAAGTTGTAATGTAGTCACTCAATCTTTGTCAAGCAAAACAAACTTCACCATAAGCATGATGGCATTTTATTGCAATAATTTCTTATAAAGGATTTTGGCCAGTGGCTTTGGTGTTACCCTGACCATGCAACAGAGTCCAAAGATGTTTCTCCAGCAATTTTAACAGGAAAGCCACACAAGATAGGTGTCAATTTAGTAAGCTTGGACAGGATATAAATTCCCTGACTATCTCGAATTCTGACACCATATCTATTCAATCTGATTTTACAAACATCACTCCAACAGGCATTCATGAATCTATATTATTATGAATGGGTCCTAAACTGCATGTTGAACATTTCTGCATAATTTTGCAGGAAGAAGCATTTCACTTTGTCAAGTCTTAATTATTTTGCAAATTAACTTAAAATCAGTTATTATTGTAATATGAAAGAGAAAAATATGTTTCTGTCTTCTTGCAACATTATTAAGTATCTTTCAATCCTCTATCTCTGTGATGGCAAACCTATGGCATGCATGCACGAAGTGGCACGTAGAGCCATATCGCCTGGCACGTGCAGCATCACCCGTTCTCTTCTGTGTTTCTGGTGTGCATGCGCATGCAACAATCAACTGGCCTTTGTGCGTGTGGCAGTGCCAGAAACCGGAAGAACTGGTCTTCCATTTTCTGGCATGAGCATGTGCGCCAGCCAGTTGATTAGCACGTGTGCATGTGCAGCAGTAACTGGAAGATTTGCTTGCCTGCATGCATGCGCGCGCCGGAAACCAAAAGTACCTTATCCGGAGTGCACATGCTCCCTGGGCAGCTCCTTTTCCTGGTCGTGGCCCTGATAAACGTGTATGCGCGAAGTGCTCCCTTTTCTGCATTCGGTGCCAAAAAGGTTTGCCATCACTGCTCTATCATATATATCAATGTAATATTCCGATTCAGAAAAATCTGTTACTAATTGAAACATGGGTTCTCTTAAAAAATACTGGAGGTAAAGACAATTGTTTCACTTAACTTATATCCATGAGGTTCTATTGCATTATTTTTTTGTTCTGAAGTTTGGTGTTTGGCTGAGTAGCAGATAAATAGAAAAAAAGTGCAGTGATATGTGACAATGGTCAACAGCAGCTGGAACAAGTCTATATGTAATTGATCAAGTATTGTCACACCTTGGACCTGTTAAACAGTACACAATAAAGACAGTTCCATTGGTTAGAGTTCAAAGAGTTATTCTTGGACATGTTCAGTGGAAACTTTGATCTCCCTCTGAACAATGACTTTAGGAAGGAAAAAAAATAAAATATATTTGAAAAACAACTATTTTAAAATTAGTATGCCCAGAAATATCAGAAGCTGGCATTTCAGCAACTTACTTGAAAATCTCATTAGATTGATAGAGAGCTCTTTGTGTAAGACCAGGCATAGTTTTTGCTTTTTAAAAAATGAACTATTTTTGAATAAGATTCAGCCTGTTGGGAATTTACATGATTAAATATTGTTTGAGGGGCAGAGAGGGGCAGAGAGCCATTGCTACTATAATGTTAGCATGCAAGGAGGTTGTCATAGATGTAATCTTCAGGTTGTAGATACTTCAAAAGCTGGCTGTTACAGATATGATCTTTCCCATTTTTACTGAATAGGAATAGTGGCTTGAAGCTTTCACTACATGGGAATGGACAAGCAAAAATAGTGTCTTGACATATTTACATAATGATCTATCATTACTATTACCACCAGCTTACACGAATGAGGATGGACCCAATTACAAATGAGTCTAGGTTTTTAATGCCCTGATTGATTGACTGGTTGTATTTCAGATAATGGTACATAACTCCATGGGATGTACGAAACTATCCTGTGGTTGTGCCAATAAAGAAAACTATAAGAAGGTCTCCACATATGAGAGGGAAGTGGGATTATGTTCGATGTCTCATAAAATTTAAAAATAGATTAAAAACAAAAGTGAAATTCAACAGAATACTTTTACTGATAGAACAGTTTCTGAAAGCAGAACCGGAAAGGGAGCAATTCTCTTTTTCCATGGAAATTCTGTGCAATCTCAAAACTTGCTCTAGAGGATCCAGCAGCATTTCAAAATTTGAGGATATATGGAAGACAGAAGAGGAGATTCTGATGTAGCATGTGTAATAATGTGTAATAATCTGCTTGCTCAGCATAAGACTTCACCAAGAAAAAGCAGAACAAAAACAGAAACAGAACAATCTGTTTTGTATTCACAGAAGATACCCTGAGAGCAGTGGTGTGGTTTGTTTAAATATATTTTATATGTGAAATATAAAACTAACAATGGTTACAATCATAATAGAATATTTTATATACACAATTCCTTGAAATTTATAAACCATTGTAACCATTGATACACACACACACACACACACACACACACACTGTTTCCCCAAAATACGACATTCCCTGATAATAAGCCCAATCGGGCTTTTGAGTGCATGGCAATAAGGCCAAGCGCTTATTTCAGGGTTCAAAAAAATATAAGACAGGGTCTTATTTTCGGGAAAACATTGGGTATATATAGACACACACACACACACTCACACACACACACACACATATACACACACATATACACACACACACACACACACACAAATATATATATATATATATATATATATATATATATATATATATATGAATGTTAATAAGCTGTAAGCTTATTAAGTTGTAAACACTTAAAAAGTGAGATCTTATCCATTTCATCAGAATCTCAGTGCAGTCCTAAAGAATACAGTTCTGGTCTTTTCTTAAAGATCTCAGTGAAACATCTTATTTCCCAGAACAAAGACCTATTCTGTCATGGTACATAAATAACATTATTATTTTTAGTTATTTTTGTTGGCCAGTATGCTATTAAGATTTGAAAATCACTTCTTCTGGTAATTAGCAAATTCACATTTTTTTTTCAGGATTAAAAAAAGGAAAGAAACCCACCCTCTGTGTTATTAGGTTACAAAGTGAATTGTTCTGCAGCTGCAGAATCAAATGCTTTAGCTGAGTTAATGCTTTTCATTTCTTCTGCATGTGTCAGCATTAATGGAGGCAAGCTTCTATAAAGCTTTGCATGTGAAGATGGTGCTGAGCAGACTAGATTCAGTTCTGTTGAATGCTTTCTGCAATTTTTTTTTAAAGGGAATACCACACAAAAGGAGACTTCAAATCAGGCTGAACTTCAAGTAAAAGTTAATGCTATTCTCTTTTGGGTTCAACCACCCACTTTGCTTAAGGTCACTAGTTGAGGCTAATGCTGTGCAGAGGGGCTGCAGCAAACTTGGCATCTCCTTGATTAGGCTCCCTGCTGATCTAATACACATACCAGCTCACTTGCCAAGTCAAATAACACATTTAGTGAATTGGAAATAAGATTTAAGTGAGCCAGCACAATGCGGCTTGCCCTCTCATCTTTTTACTGAATCCTTCTCTTTGTATGCTAGACTGTGAAAACTGCTCTTGTTAGAGGACTTAATCTTCATTTTTTTCCTGTAGATTATTTGGAAACAGGTCAATTGAATGTTGGAACTGCTAACTCCTCCTACTAAAGAAAAGGAGCTGCTTGTGGCATACTTAATACATCATTTAAATGCAAGGCTTCTATTATTAAAAGAAAAAATACAGTAGTATAAGCATCTCTTAAAATAGAAAGAGTGTGAAGCATAATTGAAAAGGCAAAGTATATCTTTCTTTGCCATATATCTTTTTAAGAGGCTCTGGTATTAACTATTCATGATGAGTAATTGATAAAGTTGATTACATAAGAGTATATCCATCTTGTCTGATTGTAATGCTGCATCTAATTCTTAATACAGACAGCCACATACAATAGGATGACATTTCTATAGGACATTTCATTACAGCTTCTCATAATAGCAATCCAAAGCATTTCACATAATGCTTGACTTTGCACTATTCTAGTTTTTAATGACATGAGATTAAGATGATCATAAAGCATGACAGCTTGCATTTGGTATATTTGTCTCCTACTATTTTGGGAAAAGAACAACCATTGAAGTTGTTGTAATTTGAGATTTATCACAGATTTATCTTAGATTATCATGTCATCAAAGATATAATCTCATCCCATCTTGTTGTGATACGTGGCACAGGGTTATGATATGTATTGACTTTTTTATGGTCTACCTATCTTTTCAGCTTATATAAATTTATGTGAGCTTTTTCCCTGTAGTGAATCCTGAAATACGAGCTTCCTTTTTAAGGCCTTTAATACGTTTTATATCAATATGAATGACAGCAATATATACTTGAGAGCCGAAATATAGCCAGAACTCCATTCAGTGCTCAGACAGAAATTTATGTCTCAAATCTATGTAATTGTGTTTTGGGGCAATTAAAAAATAGCTGGAAAAATAAATGAACAGAACTGATATCCCTTAAGGATAAGGGATATCCTTATCCCAAACAATTTTATCTATAAAAATTTGCCACTTTCAGTTGAGGGAAATGTGAGTGCTCGATTCATATGACAATATAACTGCTGCTTGCTAGTAGTAACCAAAATAGATTTATCAAAGCCATACTCGTTATTTGCTGTCAAAGTATCCAGCAGCATTCCTTGAAGGCTCTGAAGTGTAATACAATCACCAAAATGCCTTTCCCAGGTAGTTCTCTAGACTAAGGCTCTGGGCTACTATGACATTATGGGAATAAGTAACTACGAAGAGTACTAACCATAGGTCCATTTCACCACAATGACAAAAACTGCAATTGATCTTCTTACAGAAGAAGGTGGAGAAGGATAAAAAGAGACAAACAGCTAAATATTTTGCCTCAGGCTAAGATATGTATTGATAAGTATTAACAGCAGTGTTTAGCAACTTTAACATGTGTGGACTTCAATTCCCAGAATCACATCTTAAAGTGACTAAGGTTGAAAACTGGAATAGAGCCTCAGGAATACACATGCTACTTCTTTTCTGAAAGTAGCCAAATTGGAACCACACACAAGCAAAAACTCTTGTAAACTCCCTGCTTGGATGAAACTGGTTGGATGATCCTCAACCAAATTCCATACATTATGGAATTGAATTGCTGCCTTTTAAGATCTGTGAACTCAAATTTTTCAGTATTTTATTTAATTGGACTTATTTATTATTTTATTTTCTAGTCTGCTGAAAGTTGTGGGTAGGGGATGCAACCAGTCTATCAGTTTTATCAGTTTTCATTTTTTAGCATCTCCATCTGGAGCGATCATTACTCTTTTCTGTTTGGAAAATCAGAATGAATGTTGCAGGAAAATGTCAGCCATTGTAGAAAAATAATGCTCAACTGTGCAATGGCAAGCCTACAGCAAGCTATATGCAATATAATGATTGTAGTTTCATAAATGTGTAGTTATGCATTTCAGCAGCAAGAGGTCACTCTAACATTAGACCCTAGAATTCAAGTCAGGCAGAGGTCCCTTCAGTTATCTCTATGCTCTTTGTACTCATTTGAGGTAACACTATGGCTGCTTAATGACTAGGAAAAAATCAAACCATCAAAGGGATCATAAGAAGGAAATTATAGGGCATGAAAGGGGAAATGGCAAAAATATAGAATCTGGGTGTTAATCTGAATCCCTGGAAACTTTGAAATGAAAAAGCTAAAATTTACAGTAGCCAGCCAACACTAGCAAAGACAGCCATCAAATACATGTAAGGCAATAGTTGCATTAAATATACTGGTGCTTATTTCTTAGAAAATATGCATTGACTTTAAGTATTCAAGGCAGCTGTAGATGTCCAAATAGACAAATGAAAGAGGAAAAAATCAATATGAAAAAATTCTACCAAAACGGATGAGGTCAAGACCAATGCTAAATTTGACCACACATTCAGATTACTTAAATAGTAATACTTAGTAAATACTTAAAGAGTAAAATACCTAAAGAGCCATGGTGGTGCAGGGGTTAGAATGTAGTCCTGCAGTCTAAGTCACTGCTCACTCCAGGAGTTTGATTCTGAACGACTCAGGGTTGATTCAGTTTTCCAACCTTCTGATGTTGGTAAAATAAGGACCCAGATTGTTTGGGGCAATACACTGACTCTGTAAACAGCTTAGAGAGGGCTGTAAAGCACTGAGAAGCAGTATATAAGTCTAAGTGTTAGTGCTTTTAAATAGCCATATATTATTTACTTTCTTTTCTGAATTATTAGAAATCACAATTCATAGAAAAAGTGGAGGGTCTCTGAAGATATCTAAAACTTTCAGAGACTTCATTTTTCTCAGGGCTTTAAATTGTACATCCTTCCAAGAAATGCAGCTATAAGATTAGGGACTGTTCACTTTGCGGCAATAGAATTAAACACTAAGTTTAGGACATATATAGTACAATAAAATAGGTTCCAACTTTGAATGGTCACAACTTGTTATTTCCACTTAAGAATTTTCTACCGTGACCCGTCCCCCCCCCCAAATTGTAATAAGGCACCTAGAATTAGGTATTGAAAAATATCCAATAATAATAAAGATATACATTTTCCTCCACTTTGTTAGGTCGAAATATTACACAAAGTTGACTCTCAGAGAGATTGATGCAGAAAAATTTTGAGTTATTATAATGACCAAGACCTTTCATGCAAATGACAATCAATCAAGCTCAGAAGCATAGGAGAATACTCAGCACTGTCAGGAAAAGTAGTAAACCTTAAAGCTAGAGGTTAATCCACAAACTGGCCATACTGATGATGAAGCAGTCTGTTTAATAATTGTCCAACATATGCTAGAAATGTAAATGTATTTCCAGATATTTCTATTAAGTCCAAAAATCACCATTAAAGCCTCTGAATTGCTGTTTCAGATGTAATCAGTGGCCAAGTCACTAAGATTCTAAATTATTTTTGTACTGTTTTTCATATGTAGATGTGTAATTGTTAAAACAATACAATTAACATCATATGTTAAAAGACTAGCAAAGATTAAAGGAAACTGTTTAGAGATAAAGAATGTTCTGCATCCAATACTCCAGGTTAATAGCCTAGGCTTATAACTTGTTAAAAATAGAGCCATTAATTACAGGTGCCTGTTTTCTGTTTTGTTTTCCCCTTTGTTACAGGACCCGAGATCTATATCATAGTGGATTTCATTCTGGAATATTTTAAATCTTAAGAGAGTTATTGAGGTATTTCTATGGAAAGAAAGAGCTGATTTTATGATCTTATTTATACAAATTGGATTGTCCTAAGAAAATATTTTTGGCCTTTGGGAGAATGTTCCTTTGTGAAGCCATGAATATTGTTATGCATACCAGAGATATCAAATAATGAAGTGTACATCATTGTTCTGTGCAGCAGACACAGATATTTCAGACCCAATTTGCATAAATACCTGAAAAAAAAATATAATTAAGGATCATCAACAGATTCTCAAAGCCAGCAGGAGATCTATTGAAGCTAATGGCTCTCTAATTTGGGCTGATCTTTAAGGGAAAAGATTGTGCATCAACAAAAATAGAGATAAGGGCTTCTGAATTCTAGCTTTATTCATTAATCTAATGAATTCCTAGCACTTGATATTAATTTACCTAGTGTGTTGGAATTGCTTTTAGTCTACTGTCTTTGCAAAATGTAGCTCCTGTGTTGAAAAGATATCCAAAAGTTTTATTTCAGGATAAAATTGTGCACAAAAAACCCCTGTCTTATACATGCTTTTGACATTTGGAATCTTTTCTGCAAATTTATATACTCTTATTAGGAGACATGCGGTAATAAATTGTAAATAACACAATATATGTGTTCTAAGATACATGTAGGGCTTTTCCTGCTGGTTTTTTTTTTTTTGCTTGCTATCTGCATATAAAATGGAATTTTAGAACAAAGTTTAGCTTAAGAAAGCATGAGGAGAGTGAGGTGTGCACCATTTGATTTTGAATTTCTGTATTTTTCCACTAGGATCTGAATGTCAGCATTTAATATATTTTTTCTAGTACAACAATATTGCATGCTAATAATACAACAATATTGCATGCTAATAATACAACAATATTGCATGCTAATAATACTGTAGTCATCTTATTTCTACATTCTTGCATGTTTTTCTTTCCTAATTGTAGCCTTAGGAAGCTAATAATATTAACATCTAACCCTTAATGAAAAAAGCAGTGACATTTGATAGGGCTGGCAAGTTAGAAGGGAATTATTAACTGAAAACAGCAGTGTCTCTATCAGCAACTTGTCTCTTTTTTCCAATAGTGTTAAAAATGATGTTGTTTCTCAGAGCCTTTCCCATATGTAAGGTGTCACCTCAAATGAAGGTAAAGTTTCAGCACACTTTGGCTGAAAGTATATTAGCTTGTTAGTAAAGGAAAATAAATAAGTGTAAGTGACATACTAATGTTGCTTTGACTAAAGAAAGCACTTGCCTCTTGCTACTTCCTTGCCATCTAACCCTACTACAGGTCATAAAAGGTTTCAATGTTCTTAAAACAGCCAAGTGGTTTTTTCTTACTTCAAGATGCTCTGCAAAATGTAACAGCAATTGGTATGAGTGGATGAGAATGCCTAGGAAGAAAATTGTTATGTATATATAAAATGAAGGTGTTGGAATGTATGGAATCATGATGCTTTATGCTTTATCCAATCCAGGAACAGATAATTGTATTTCATGTTAAATGTCCTTTCAATATTTTCAATTGAGCAGTATATTTTCCTGTCAGTGCTGCCACTGCTGTCTCCATTTAGTGTTTAGAATCCCTGGGTATTCTTCAAAAAAGAATCACTGTACCTTAGCATTTTTGACTTAATACAATAAAGGCTCCAATTATAGGGTTATTATTACTTATGTCAAACAGACTATTATTCCTTGTAGGAACTGGCAGTAGTTAATGAAGACCAACCTTAGGAGATGAACAACAACATTTTCGTGTTGATCGGTTTGATTGCTTTATCTGTTGCTTACACTTAGAAACTGTCAAATTTTTATCTTAAAATAGTTCCTAATCCAATCAAACCTGCTTTTAATATACAATTTACATTTTCTAGATTTTTGAAATGTTAATTACTGTATATGCCTAAATATATATCTAGAAATAGCCTTTGATTTAGATTACCAATTTAGGAAAGAGGAAATCCATCACTACCAAATATCTATAGATTTATATTGCAGTTTCTTTATTCAAGGGTTATTCTATTAACTTGTTCTGAATCTTTTTCTGTTAGGCTTTAAATAACTTTCATTGATGCCCCTATTCTCCTCCCTCCCCCACCCCTCCGCCCCCTCCCCCCCCACACACACAAACACACTTTCTTGGTCAGAACAAAGTATTGTGCTTTAAAAAATCAGAGGCAAGGAAAGTTTAGATACTTCAATGCAAGAGTTGGAGGGAACCAACTCTCCAATATTTCTGATAAATGGCTGGAATTACGCCCAATAGCCAGGAAAGGTCCAGGAAAAAGCATTAGAGGACTTTTCTTTGAAATTCAAGTAATTTTCAAGAAATACATAAATGTTTTTAGCCAAAAGCGGGGGGGGGGGGGTTGTCTTTATGTGTGTAGGTTCTATATAAGCTTAATTACTTCCTCTACTTCTGTCTTTTATACCTACATCACATTATACAATAGGATACTCAAAAGTTCATAAAATAATAATTCTTCTGTAAGAAATTCTATGCACTTTGTAAAACTCAGAGCATAGAGAAATTGTAACAGATCTGTGCCATTCTGTGATATTTAGTTTAACCAAACAGCTAGCAGCTGGAAGTTGTAAATACAGCTCTATGCTGTATTTACAATGTTAAGATTTTAAAGTTAAAAAGTGATTTTATATATTTCTGCCTTTATTTTCTTTTTCTTTCTAATAGCAGGGTCTTTTTTTATCTCTTATTTATCTCCTATGAGGTTGGTGTATCTGCCAAGGAATGAGTGGAGAAGAACTGAGAGTTTTAGTCATAAATCGCAATGCTACATGCATTGCGATATAAGAAGTATCAGTGCCAAATTCAGATGAAATCACATGAACAATTTTAATAAACTTGTTCAACTGAAATACCCTTTGCAGCTTTACTATAGGTCAAAATAAAATATCATAATTTCTGATAATTAACTCTTTAGCTAACTCTGATTGAGATAACTAGCTTGAGCTGCCAAGGAGCTTCAGTGGGTTGCTATTTTCTCCATATAAAATGATTTTCTTCTTATAAAACTTAGTAAATCAAGGAGAAGGTTAAAGTAGAAACCTTTTCCCTGACAACAAAAATTCTAGGAATTTTGGTATTGTCATTTTCTGCATTATCTCTGTGCACATTACTTCCACTTTTTTTCTGTGGATCACACAGTATCAACAATATTAACTCATTTCAATTTACTACCCTGCAAAAATGTCCCTGCATTTTCTTATTATCTGACTTGATGAACTAATTAAAACAGTCAAGGTTATAGCTAGGTGTCCAATAAAAATGGTTCTAATTGCCCTGAGACTGTGGATAATTCAATTACAAATCTTTTCAATTTGATTTATTCCTTTCTTCCTAAGGAAGGATTATGTTGATGGGTTTCAGGTAATAGAAATTGGTGGCTTAGGAGGAGCATTTAAAACATCCTTCCAGATTTAACTAATGTGATTAAGTTTTATGAAGTTTGTTTTTCTTCTTAAAATCTTACAGAGGTCAAGTACTCATGTGATTCCTTTGGAGCAGTGGCTGAGAAGTTGGTTAAATTAAGGAGGTGGTAGTAATCTCTTGAAATGTGCTCATTAGAGCTCAAAAAAGGAATTGAAAAATCTTTTCCCACATCACGCAATCTAAGTTAATAAATGAATAAACCTTCATAATACTTTTCAAGTCTTAATTACTGATTCTTGATGTGGAACTACTGCTTGGATAAGACCTTCTTACAGGATCACACTTCTGGGCTCATTACAGGAGAAAGCATCAGGCTTGACAAATATTTTGAAGCTGAGTTCAAACCTTTGCCCTGTCAGTAATTTAAACTGAAATGAACCATCAAGGCGATTTCCCACCTTGCATCTCATTTTTTTTTCTACAAAAAAAAGTCTTTCGTTTGACAAGTAGGCAAATGACATTCCTTAATATTTTATACTTTTAACTGCTGAAAATGCTACAAGTATATGCACCTCTCTACTCACTGTCTACTCAGTGTCATCTTATGCATTAGATCCACTTATTTTGCCAAGGAACAATGGTATAGTATTACAAATTTAATCACCCATTTCTTGTTATCACTGGGTTGCGATTTTGTACAACTCTAAATCCTTTTTTTATTAATATTAGTATGGACATCAGAACTGCATTTTAGATATGTTTGATGAATCCTGCAAATAAGTACTTCCATGTCTCATTACAAGGTTTACAGAGAGCAAGGTACAAAATAAGTAAAAAATTTCACCATAATAAGAGAGGGAATCTTTTTTTACGTTCAATTGCTGTGATCTTCAGAAATTTCATTCATAGTACTAGTATAAAAAAAAACACACTGAAGAATAAATTGAAAAATAAAAAGATTATAATGATAGTACAGTCTGAAAAGGAGTACAAACATTATATATTAAATATTATTCCTTTTTCATTTTTAATACCATGAAAAAGAAGAAGAAAGAAAGAAAGAAAGAAGGAAGGAAGGAAGGAAGGAAGGAAGGAAGGAAGGAAGGAAGGAAGGAAGGAAGGAAGGAAGGCTCAAGGTTGATTCAGCCTTCTATCCTTTCAAAGGTAGGTAAAATGAGGACCCAGATTGTGGGGGCAATAAACTGACTTTGTATAAATATACAAAAGTATGAAGGCTATTGCTTAACGCATTGTAAGCCGCCCTGAGTCTCCGGAGAAGCACGGCATATAAATTAAAGCAAAAAAAAAAAAAAAGGAAGGAAGGAAGGAAGGAAGGAAGGAAGGAAGGAAGGAAGGAAGGAAGGAAAGAAATACAAAAGCATACATCTCTTATGCATCTCTCATTCACAAAATCTAACCCATGTATTTTCATGTTAAACAAAAAAATGAATAATATTTAAGTTTCTTCACTTAACAATTGAGCTTATCAATTAGCATATATATTTCATATTGCTAAATATTCCTCAAGTAGACCAGTTTCACTTAAACAGTGACATGGGCAGAATATACATTTAATAAATAAATGACAGTGAATGAGCTTCTTTACAGCTCTGTTTAATCAATATCATTGTGCATATAAAAGCATACAATATCCAATACTACTGTTGTCCTATTAGTTTCAAAATTAATAAATAATCCCAATCTCCATACATATCTATTAAAATTATAACTGTTACAGAATAAAACTAATATATCAAACAACTTCAGTCTACAAAAGACAACTTTATGGCACATCATGTAACCTAGTTTTGATAACTATGTCTCCCATAGGTAGTTCAATGCACTAATTACTTCCTCAAAAACATTTAATTATTTAAAGTAAAAAGAAAATACTTAACTCTACACAAATATAACATATACATGTCAAAACATTGCTACACCGACTATGTATTATGTATTTCATACATTCCCTATATACTTGAACATCTAGTTTGCTATATGGCAACAGCTCTTACAGGTTTGCTTTTTATAAATAATATATTACCTTTTAGTGTTGGAATATTTAGAGAAATTTTATGCAAAACTTTATAATAATAGAATGAAAATGAATTAAAGGATAGTGAAAAATATTTCTGATCCTGGCCAGCAAATTATCTTGGACATCCAGCTACATTGCTTAATTAAACAATACTGATAACAAGTCACTGTAGATTATAGACAGACACTGTGATTTCTGGTTTGAATAGATATTTTAAAGTCCAGAATAAAAAATAAACTTTCCTTTTTGTAAGAAGCATAATATCACATTTCACTCACTTTTAATCTCAATTAACTGTAATTTAATCTTAATTTAAGCAATCTATTATTGCTTTCGAAACTAATGTTTGTTCTTCTATGCTTTATTTTTGATGTTACCTGTGATCTATAGTAATTACTATAACTTCCATTTTGCATTACATTTTAGCCAATAACATCTTGAAAGCAAAGCATAATATTCTATAGTGCAAAGTAAGATCAAAATAAAAAAATTGCTGACCACTGTCAACTTTTATGATAAATCATGGCTCTTGTAAAACAGGTTTCTAAAGTGCTGCTGAGTATGGAATATTTAGTACCTAAATAAATGCTTTGTTGTAATAACAGATATGTGTGCATTTGTATTTATATACATCTACTTCACCAAAGGTTGAAAATTCTAGGAATTGTGCTATAGCTGCACTGAAAAAATCTCTCCCTCTCTCTCTCCCTCCCTCCCCCCCCTCTCTCTCTGTGTGTGTGTGTGTGTGTGTGTGTGTGTGTGTGTGTGTGTTTAAAGCCAAGATCTGTGGAGAATCTGCTCAGAAAAACCTTTGCTCAATTTCTAGATTAAGCAAATTCTTTCTCATTTCTCAAGATATATATCCAAAATATATACTTTCCTGGAGAAACTGTGATATAGGAGCATAAGGCATTCATTTTGAGAAGAAATTCAAAAGGAATATACATAGAATCTTTCCAAAAGGAAAGATGATTTTGAGTTAATGAGTTAAAAACTTGTAGCTGCAAGATACTAAATTTTCTTTTTCATGTTTCTTCTAGAACTTTATTGCTCTGCTTCAATCTTTGGTAAGAAATTACTCAGGATCTTTTCAGACAATTCCCGATGTCCCTATTATTCTTTTCTGGACTTCTGTAACATTGAGTTATATGTATTGTATTTTAATTTGTTAATTCAATGTTTCCATTTACACTTACTGCATTCAAGTTACAACCTTCAGTATGTTGTAGTCATCACCAAATGGATCTTCTGATATTGCTCTCTATTGTAAATCATCACTTTGGTGCATCAAAGCTTTTTAGACTGTGATCTGCAGTTGATAATGTGGTTTGCTCATGACATGGAATAGGTTAAGTTAGGAAAAATACACCAAAAATGGGTATCATCGCTGGTGGTGAACTGGTGTTTCATCACATTCAAATGTACAAAATTTAGAACGGCAAACTGCTGATTTGAATTACTTCAAGATGGACTCGCAGTTTATATCAATGTTAAAATATCTTAATATTAGATTATTCTCAATGGTATTTGAAAGTGTATCTAATTTGTTTTAAGATAAAGAGGCCAAAGTTTATTTGTGTCACGTGGTTCTGGTATAAGCAGAATACAGAGAATAGTAATAACATATAGTATAATTTACACAGTGTAATATTTTATTTTAGAATAAGCCTAAGTGCACTTTTTAAATGCCACTTTAATAAAATAAAAAAAATTGAGTCCTTTGGTTAGTTACTATGAGACAGTATGAATCTGAGGCAGGAGTAGCAAATGGTTTTGAACCCTTCATAAAAGATGTTTTTTAAAAAAATTGGAAAATGCTAAAAAATCAAGAAACTTCAGCAGCACAAGATATTGAAGTGATTTTGTTCTCTCTTTTTTTAGAATAATTACCTGGGGAATTACCTGGGGAAGAACACTTCTCTTTTTAAAATGCTTCTCTTTTTACCACTAGATAGCATAGTGTATTCGAGCTTAGAAATTATTAGAGATTCCAGTCTATCTTGCTTTAATATCTCTTAAGAATGGCTGGCTCTTAAATATGCATTTTAAACCTATTTTCCGTTCTCAAATTGAAATGGGTATGTAATGTATCAGTAGAAGTAAATAGGAAAGCACTGGAACTTATGATTTAAGCAAGTGTGAATTCTTCATACTGTAACCTGTGTATTGTGTGCTTACACATTAAACGAGGTACATAATCTATCAAAAGAAATGCCAAGCTTGGGAAAAAAACAAAGAATGTTCCTGTAAATATAACTTTGCTATATTATATAATTAAAGAACAAGGAGATAAACGATATGCTTTGATATTTAAAAAAAAGATATATCCCAGTTGCTAATTTTGGAGCATTTTGGAGGATTTAGGCCTACTAACAGACATGATATTATTGTGTTCCTAGGAAAGACTAAAGCATAACATTCACCTAATGATACCTTAAGTCAGTTCAGCACCCTGATTCACTTCAGTAAGATATTTTGTCTGTATTTTAGTCTGGACATGTTTGGCCACAGATAAAATAGTGGTTTGAGAAAGAATGGAGTCTATCACATCTTCTAAATCACAGTGACTCTCTGCTGTCTTTTTATTCTAGAAATCTATCCCTGCCTGTAAGATTCATTACTTATATCATCCTGCATTGTAGATGTGATTTGGAAGAGGGTTTCTTAGAATGCACAGCAATGAAATGTAACACAACTTCAAAACAATTTTAATACGACTGATTAAATCCATTGGATCCATTTTTTTCAGCATTTAGAAATCTACAAAATGATATCAATGCTTTTTTGTAGTCCTAGGACAGTCACAAGTACTCTTCCAAATATGTTTGAAATATGCACTATCCTAATGAATATTTCTGACTGATGTACATCTTTAATATAATAGTGTAATACAGAATAAAGAACCAAACCTATTACAAAAATTTGGGAAACATATTTTTCAATAATATTGATAGCCAGTGTTTTATGAGAGATAAATTAGATGTTAGGTGGGGTGTTTATCTGGTTAGTTAGGCCTGAAATCAACAGGGTAGACAAACAGAAGTGGACTAAAGGTTCTGTCAAGCCAGCTGCTTAAGAGTGATTGGAGACATCTGGAGGCTGATGGATCCTTGGATTTATAGGAGGGACAACAAGGTTTCAAAAGAGTTGGTTTCCTTGAGAGAAAGAAGTAGATGGCAGCATTTCAGTAGTGATACGTAGAGAATGAAAAATGCAGGAAATGGAGATTGTGGAAGATAGATATAGAACATATAGATATAGATAAATACAGCTAGAGATGACTGTTCAATTTGATCATTTTTAAAAAATCAAATTAATCTCAGATTTTAAACTAAGGTTTGTTGAGATCTGATTTTACTGTTTGAACCAGAGTTTCAAGATAATAAGCAAACCAAGACAAAAAAAATACTGATCTATTTGCATGTCTACATCATAACTGTTCATTATTACTAAATTCAATACCTACATAATTTTTTTTATTTCATTTCTTTAAGTAATTCTTTGCATCAAAACATCTGTATAATTCAAAGATAAACCAGCCATCTTATACTATCTTTTATTATTAAGATCTTGGGAATTCATACTCATGATCCATGTTGACTTCCATAGGATTTTTACATTAAATTAAATCAGTTTTGCTATTCTTTACTTGCTGTACAAGTGAGCCTTAATTACATGAAGAAAACTATAGGAAGTTTCTTGAATCAATCTGGATTAAAACATAATTTCACAGCCAAACAGAAACATGTTCCCAATCACTGCACTTGAATTATTGTTATGTAGCTTGGGGCTTGTATTAAAATCACTGAATAATTGCAATCAGATTATTATAATCAAGTACAAGGACAGTAATTATAGGTTACAGACATTTTAAACTGCCCTGAAAGTCCCATACACTGATCATAAGCATATTAAAAGTTTATGTTATTGATAAATTTAATGACCAGGATTGTCAGCTCCTGCCTGAGATATGTGTCATACATCACCTCAGAAAGAGGCAACAATTCTGCAAAGCACCCAACATGTTGACATGGTTTCCATTTCAAATATTAACAATAGATTGTTCATTTTCAATTTTAGTTTTAAAAAACAAATCAATACTTTCAGTTTCCAAATTTTCATTTTTGGATGACTAAATCTTCCTTTACTGATAGCATTTTTTCTCCGTTAACTTTAGCTTCATTTGCCTCAGCATGTGCAGGGTTAAAAGGATTGGCAGCTCTAGCAAGCTTCCTAGTCATGGTTATAGGTAGAAACAGAGGTCTCTGGTAAGAACTACAATATTGAAATAGTGTTGCATGCATTATAATGTTATCATGCAGATGAATCTAATTATGTACTTATATCATTTTGCATCAGGCAACCAATGTGCATGAAGATGTTGAGAATTATGTGTCATCTGTTCTGCCTTGCTACACCAGCTAATATCCATGGCTGTAAATGCCTTGAAATATGTGCTTAGAACTCCCTTCAGACAAAGCACACAATGATTCTTCTAGTAGTTGTGTGTATAAAGATGCTGTCAGCAGAATATGAGTTTGTGCCCAAGTCTCTCATCTTCTATTAAGTTCAATGTGTAGAGGCAAAGGCTTGCATATAACTTTTTCATATTATCAGTGTAAAAAAGAAGCTGAACAGCAAAAGGTTTCCAGTTTCCAATTTGATACATGAATAATTTATCTTAACACTTAAAAACACACAGTTTTTAAAAGCTGAGCACTTTGATTCCCTCTGCCGCTGTTGAAATGTGTCCATGTAAATTGAGTCCATGTTAAATCAGCATTTATGATTTTCTGAAGCATTTAAGTTAAAATAGTGATATGATTTCAAATGCACAAAGCCAACGGAAATACGTGTAGTAGTTTTGTTTTTAGCAACAATTAATAACAAATTTGAAATATAATTCGGATTGTGATTCCATGGACACAGTCTGAATTTGAAGTTCAAGGAGTAAAGTCCAACTATCTCAGCATAAGCATCTAAAGATTACATAATTTTGTTGCTATTTTGCTTCTGACTGTAGCCAGATTTGCCTTATGCCACTCTCTCTGGAAAAAGAGGCGCAATCAGTGGTGGGATCCTGCCAGTTTAACAACCGGTTCAATGATTGTGTGCTGGACACACACTCTGTGCATGTGCACAGTTTTATGAAAACTTACCTTCCGTGTTACTGCTGGGGTGTAACACAACTGATGTGCGGCAATCCGCTCTGCCACATGAATCAGGTGAGAAGATATAGGTCAGTAAAGCGCAGGAGCGGGCCGGCGGGCCCACCTGATCATCGGAGAGAATTGGTTCACTCCCAGCTGATCGTCAGAGACACCGGTTTGCCTGAACCGGTCCGAACTGGTAGAATCCCACCCCTGGGTGCAATAGCTCAGTAGTTAAAGAAGCTGAGCATGTCATCTGGAAAGCTGGTTTTGAGAGTGCCTCACAGTAGGGTAAGCAGTTCAAAAGCATGCAAAATGCAAATAGATTAATATTTCCTTCCCACTTTGGTGGGAAGGAAACAGCATTCCATGCACCTTTGGCATATTGCCATGCTAGCCACATGATCACAGAAAATGTCTTTAGACAACGCTGACTTCTCAGCCAAGAAACAGAGATGAGCACTGTGCTCTACAGCCAGACATGACATGAACTTTTACCTTTACCTGCTCTCATTGGAGCTTATACAAATTTTGGAAAATTATTTCAGAAAACCCCTTTCTTTTATGTGTATTTATGACTATTGTGTTGTTGTTGTTGCTTTTTTAAATTTCATTGTTGGATTGGGATGCAACTTTTAAAAAAATAGGAACATTTTACATGAAAGAAACAAGTTGAAGTACATACAATCAGTTCTGTTGCTTTCATACCATATAACTTCAAAAACTGCTTTTGTAAATGTCAATATTTTTTGAGGCAGAATATAATGAAATTTGCAATAAAAAAAGATCCTGCAATGAGAAGTATCTCTGGAAAATGTCAAGAAGATAGGTTGAGGACGTTTTGTGCCAAATGAATGGACAAGTAGAAAATAGGAATTCATACATCTTTTTCATAAAAGTAAATGTAGTCTTTAAGACAGACCATTAGTTAAGATTGCAAAAAACAGCAACAACCTTTTAACAACTTCCTAAGAAGGAAATGGAAAACACCAAATGAGTTTACTCTTCAGAGTAAACTCTCTGAAATTGTTTCTAACCATCAACCTTCCAAAAATGATGTACTGGAGCAACTAGTGATAAAATGGTTGTAAAGGTCACTCAAATTGAAGGATGACCTGTCAGTCAGTGATTCCATTTCTCTCTTCCATTCCAATCTCCTATCTGTGTTGCATATTAAAATTATAGAGAATGCCATGTTTTTTTTCCCAAAGTAGCAACTACCTTATTTCTTATAGCTGAGCACCTCTATACAAGTAATCCTCAAGCAGAAGAAGTAGAAACTGTGCTAAATTTTTGATAAAAACTGCCTTCTGAGCCTACAAGCAGTGAGGTAACCTAAGAATTCACTCCTTAACTCTATTTGTGTATTTCCCAAGGCACAATTGCTCATAATCAACAGGATAATTTTTATCACTCTGAGGCAGGAAACCTAGTGTACAAAAACTATAGCATATTCCTTACAAGTATGCTGAACATTATTGAGGAAAATACATAGACATATGCAAATCCCCAAGCCCGAAGGGAGGAGATTTTGGCTCTGTCCTCCTGTGTGATATGAACATTACATTTTACATCACTAATCATATCTATTCCTCTACTTCTCTAAAATGCGATGAGTAACTTCAAGCCATGAAGGTTTATTCACTCCAGATGCTGAAACATAATTCCCACAGTGGAAATTCCTACTGTTTGGAAGTACTTGAGTTGCTGTAAGTTCTCCACAATTTGGGGGAGGGGGGAGAGAAAGAATTATTGCTTATTCTTTATTCTTCAGGTATCTACTTTTTTTTTTTTTTTGCTACCACCAGCTATTGACATCTGCATCTTTCCATGCCCTGGAAAGCAATATCTATTACCTAAGCCTTTTTTTAAAAATTGAGTTATGTGAAAAATATTTCATGGTATTTCACTGTCATATGCAAACCTGGAAAATGTAAGTTTATTAAACATGAATAAAGAGAAGTTGATATTCAGAAGAACAAAATATTCCAGCAAGCTGAACCTATGCCAACTATTGAGGCTTTGTATAGCCACCATGACAGCCAGCATAAGCCTGATAAAAGGCCAACCAAACACCCAGATGCTGCTCTTGGAAAATGACATGCTAGAGCTCAGCATCTGGGCTTCGCTACTGCCAAGTTCACCCCATGAGTGCACAATATTGGCTCAGATGTTGGACCAACAGAAGGGAAGTGGGCAGCATGGACTATGCTGAACACCACATTAACAAGATAACACTGAGCCAAACAAGCAATAAAATGTGTGAACTTGCCAGTCTGTTTTAGAACTTTTAAAACCTGAAACCAGACCTAAATTCATGCAGAATATCAGCTATAGGCAAGACATTTCTCTCCAGGTAGTCCAAGGAAACCAAAATGAAACTTTTAGATGCAGCTATTATGGAATATAGGCACTCAGCATTACAAATACAGGAAAGGAAGAGATGCACAGTTTGCAATGGGAACTCCATGCAAACACTAAAACTCAATAAAACTCTAGTTAAGAAATATCTAAACTAAATCAAAACTTAGTCACGTATTTAAAAGGCTGAATGTTATGTCCTTATATGGGCACCCGCCGGGGATTGGCTAATCCTCCGGCGGGAAATTCAAATAACTGTCAGTGGGCGGCTGAGTCTGCCGGAGCGTATAAAAAGAGCTCCGGCAGCCCAGCCGCTCGTCTTTTTCCTGTGCTTGAATAAAGTACTGAACTGGACCAGAGCTGGTCGCGTCTTGCTTTCCCTGCGCCGATCTAACACTGGCGACGAAGGAACTGAACCAAGCGACGAACCTCGTGGTGCAAGCCAACCTCACAGAGCTAAGTCACTGAGAAACTGAGTCACTTCGTAGGGATTTCCAGAGGCATGGCATCAGCTGAAGTCACTTTGCCAGCCCTTGCTCCATTCCGCCCAGGGAAGGACAAGTGGAAATCCTACGTCGTCAAATTTAGGCAATACCTGAGAGGAAACAACATCAGGGATGCCGATGATGACCAAAAAAAGGGCATCTTCTTGGCCAACTGCGGATCCGAAGTCCTCGATATGGCAATCGATCTCGTAGCACCACGAGACATCGAAGAAGTGCCATGGACGGACCTGCTACAGATCCTGGAAGAACACTATGCCCCAACTGGTACTCCAGTGGCGAACCGTTTCACCTTCCATCAGAGGGATCAAAAGGAAGGTGAGACCATCAAAGAATTCGTGGCCGCCCTGCGCCAAATCGCAGCCAGCTATGAGTTCGACCACGTGGATAACGCCATCGCTGACCGCGTGGTTTTCGGCATGAGGGACAGAGGCCTGCAAAAGAAATTTCTGAGCAGGAAGAAACTCGTGCTCAAGGATGTGGTGGAGGAAGCCACCGCATCCGAAATCTCGGAGAAAGCGGCTGCCGGAGTAAGCAGAGCAAAGGGAATCCACAAGATTCGCTCCACAACGCAATCATCAACTGAGGATTCCGCAGCTGGATCAGAGTCGGAGGAGGAATCCACTGTACACAAGGTATCCAGACCCCCAAGGCGGGAAACCGCCCCAAAAAGTTACAAGGGGGAGCGCTGCGCCAGCTGCAGAGCGGACCACGCCAGAGCCAGCTGCAAATGGAGAGACGCAACCTGCCGGCGTTGCAACAGGAGAGGGCACATTGCAGAGGCATGCAGAGCTGAGGAACCAGCCCCAGAGCCCTCCAGCCACCGCCCTCGCGAAAACCGGGAGGACAACGTGAGGGCATCCAAACGGTCCTCCTACCAATCCAGACGGGGTGAGAGCGACGGGAACCGGAGGAGAGCAGTACACCAAACCACAATACACCTCTCCGACGACGACGACACCGCCACCAAGTGCCACGCGACCGTGCTGCTCGAAGGGACCCCATGCTCCATGGAAGTAGACTCTGGCTCCATCTACTCAATCATGGATTGGAAGAACTTAAAACGCATCAAGCCAGACGTCCGCAAGAGGGACCTGAGACCCCTGCGCTCCAGGCTGGTGGACTTCGGAGGAAACCACATCGGAGTCCTGGGAAGAGCCTCGCTCCACGTGTCTTACCAAGAATTCCAAGGCAACCTCCCCATCACCATCGTCGAGCACGACCGCCCAACCCTGCTAGGCATGGGGTGGTTCAGGCCACTAGGGCTTGGGATAGTAGGGGTTAACCAAATTCGTCAGGACGAACTCGACACCCTCCTCGAAGTGTTCAAGGAAGTCTTCGACGGTAAACTGGGGAAATTTGTGGGGAAGCCCATTTCCTTTAATCTTGATAAGACAATTACCCCCATTAGGCTTAAGCCCCGCAGGGTTCCGTTTGCCCTGAGGCCCAAAGTAGATGCTCAGCTAGATAAGCTGATAGCCCAGGGCGTGTTGGAACCGATCGATCATGCAGCATGGGAGACACCCATTGTGACCCCCATGAAGCATGATGGATCTGTGCGCATCTGTGCCGACTATAAATGTTCGATTAATAAGGCCCTGTCGCAGAGCGCATACCCAGTCCCAGTAGTGCAACATCTGCTGCATTCACTTGGGAGTGGGACAATATTTGCAAAACTGGACCTGGCCCATGCTTACCAGCAGTTGCCAGTGGATGAAAAAACTGCGGATGCGCAAACGATTGTCACCCATAGGGGCGCATTCAAGTGCAACTGCCTCCAATTCGGAGTCAGCGCAGCCCCAGGCATTTTTCAATCAATGATGGAACGCCTTCTCCAAGGCATTCCAGGGGTGGTGCCGTACTTTGATGATGTGTTGATCTCCGGGCACTCTAAAACCCAGCTGCTTGAGCGACTTAAGCAAGTTTTGCAACGCTTCAAGGAGAAGGGTTTGAGAGTGAGGAGGGACAAATGCATCATTGGGGTCCAGGAGGTCGAGTTCCTGGGCTATCTCATAGATGGCACCGGCATCCACCCCACCAAAGCCAAAGTCAGGGCAATCCACGAAGCTCCAGCCCCCAAAAAGAAAGCCGAGCTTCAGGCATTTTTGGGATTGCTAAATTTTTATGCGGTGTTCCTTAAACAGAAGGCAACAGCCGCTGAGCCACTCCATCGATTGCTGGGGAAAGCGGTCCCGTGGAGATGGGGGACAGAGGAAGAAAATGCCTTCAAGACCATCAAGGGGCTCCTATCCTCCGACAGAGTGCTGATCCAGTACCACGAGACGCTTCCTCTGCTGTTGACCTGCGACGCTTCACCATATGGGATTGGCGCGGTCCTCAGCCACCAGCTCCCCAACGGATCAGAGGCACCCATCGCCTACTTCTCTAAAACGATGTCCAGCACCGAGAGGAATTACAGCCAGCTGGACAAGGAAGCCTTGGCCATTGTGGCTGGAGTAAAACGTTTCCATGAGTACCTATATGGCCGGAACTTCACGGTCATCACTGACCATAAGCCACTCTTGGGACTATTAGCGGGTGACAAACCCACACCCGGCTATATGTCGCCCAGGATGACACGCTGGGCCATCTTCCTTGCCGGGTATTCATACAGACTCATTCACAAGCCCGGCAAAACCATCGGGAACGCAGATGCCCTGAGTAGGTGCCCATCCAAAGAGCCAGTAGAAGACCCCGCACCCACCATAAGCCTCCTCCACATCGATGCCGACAGAGACTGCCCAGTGACGTCAGCAGATGTGGCCACCCATACCCAGAGGGACCCCATACTCAGGCAAGTGAGATCCTGGGTCCTGCGAGGCTGGCCAGCAGAGAAACCGGCAGAAAAGTTCAGCCCTTTCGCACGGAAGCAACAGGAGCTGTCCACCATGAAAGGCTGTATTCTATGGGGAGACCGGGTGCTGATTCCCAGCGCTTTACAGAAGAAGATGCTCGAGACGCTCCACAACGGACACCCGGGCATCGTAAGGATGAAAGGACTGGCACGGAGTTACGTCTGGTGGCCATCCCTGGACAAGGACATTGAAGAGTGGGTCGCCAGATGTGACCCGTGCCAAGAGGTACGTCCCGCCCCCGCCCAAGCCCCAGTGTCAGAGTGGGAGATGCCCAGCAGCCCATGGGCACGGATCCATATTGACTTCGCGGGTCCAATGCAGGGGCACTACCTCTTGATTGTTGTGGACGCTTTCTCCAAGTGGCTAGAGGTCATCCCCATGGCATCTACCACTTCCGAAGCCACCATCAGGGCACTCAGGCGCCTATTCGCAACACACGGGCTGCCAGATGTCCTAGTCTCAGACAATGGCCCACAGTTAACATCCAAGGCCATGGAAGAGTTCCTGGCAGGACAGGGCATCCGCCACGCCCTCACCACATTTTACAGGCCTGCTGGAAACGGTCAAGCGGAACGCATGGTGAGACTCACCAAGGAGACGCTCACCAAGATGGGTCCGGACGACTGGCAAGAGAGGATCGACAACTTCCTCCTTACACAACACATCACCCCGCATGCCACCACCAAGAAGAGCCCAGCTGAGCTACTGATGGGCAGACGCCTGAGGTCACCCCTGGTCTGGCTGCACCCCCAGTACAACCCCGAAGTGACAGCAATGGCCAGCCGGCCGCTCCGCGCCTTCCCCATAGGAGACCCGGTGTTTGCGCTTAACTTCAACGGCTCTCCGAAGTGGCTAAAGGGGAGAATAGAAGCACAACCGGCCCGAAGTCCTACCGAGTCGAGCTGGAAGATGGACAGGTCTGTAGACGGCACATCGACCAGCTCCGGAAAAGGTGGAGGGGATCAGAAGGAAACCAGCCTGACAAGGTAGGCCTACCACACCCCAACGAGGTAGGCCTACAACACCCCGACGAGGTAGGCCTGCAACACCCCGGCAGGGCAGGCCTACAACACCCCAGCGAGGTAGGCCTACAACACCCCAACGGGGCAGGCCTACAACACCCAGGCGAGGCAGACCACCAACACCCCGACGAGGTCGGCCAAGCACATTACCATGCACTCACCCATCGGCGATCCAGAGCGGTAGACCGGGACCTGTCACAAGAGGGATGGCATCTCCAACCCGGCAAGGTGGGCATCCGCCACTCCATGGAGAGGGACCGCCACAACAGTCAAGGGGTAGACCGGGACCCACCCAGAGAGGGAGAATCGCACCCCTCCAGCGACGAGTACCAACAACGGCCCTGCCAGGGAGACCGACGCTCCAGGCAAGTAGACCGGGGACAACCACACGGGGGAGGCGCACAACACGCAACCCAAGCCGGCCAGCGACCGGCAAGGGAGACCCCAACCAGCATTCAGACCGGGTCGACCAACACCAACCCTGTAAGGTCGACCAACACCACTCCAGCAAGGGAGGCGCACACCACCCAGACCAGGTCGAACAGCACCACCCCAGCGAGGTCAGCCAGCACCAATCCTGCGAAGCCAACCAGCTCCAACCCAGCCGCGGAGATGAACACCACCCCGGCGAGGTTGACCACACTGGACAGTGACAGCGACGGGAGCCACGGAAGCCCAATGAGACACCAACGGACTTACCGGATTTCAGACGGAACCCACCGGACAGCAGCGATGTCCAGCCGCGAGGTTCCAGATTCTCCAGGCGAGGGAAGGACCAGCGACTCCAGGACGGATCCCGCACACTCGACGGCCGGAGCCCCAGCCACCCCCACCGGGGAGCCGGGAGGGACAGGAG
Organism: Pantherophis guttatus; assembly: GCF_059756535.1. Taxonomy (NCBI): domain Eukaryota; kingdom Metazoa; phylum Chordata; class Lepidosauria; order Squamata; family Colubridae; genus Pantherophis; species Pantherophis guttatus. The sequence goes on from NC_142064.1 coordinate 42,709,552, forward strand.
CTTCGCCTGCACAGGCTGGCGGCAAAGCTCAGACTGAACTGCGCAGGTCATCTCGGGCAAGCAGGCGCCCCGCCTACTTGCGTGACTTTGTCACGTATATTAACTGTGATGGACATTTTTCAGACTAAGGGGGGAGGAGTGTTATGTCCTTATATGGGCACCCGCCGGGGATTGGCTAATCCTCCGGCGGGAAATTCAAATAACTGTCAGTGGGCGGCTGAGTCTGCCGGAGCGTATAAAAAGAGCTCCGGCAGCCCAGCCGCTCGTCTTTTTCCTGTGCTTGAATAAAGTACTGAACTGGACCAGAGCTGGTCGCGTCTTGCTTTCCCTGCGCCGATCTAACACTGAAGAAACAAGAGACATTTGCATCTAACATCAAATAGTGAATAATAAAAGTCTATTTCTATTATACTTGTGCAGGGATGAAATCTACTTACCTTCCTTACTGGTTCGGAAGTGCATGTGCCCCACGCACACGCGCCACATGCATGCACAGACCTTCTGCACATGCACAAAACATTCTGCACATGCACAGAGGGTAAAAAACACATTTCTTCCTGGTTAAAATCAGGAAGTAACGACATCTGGGTGGTGTCTCCGAACCACCGGCCATGATCACTACCGGATCACCTGATCCGGTCTGAACTGGGAGCATTTCACCCCTGGACCTGTGGTTTTATTACATTTAAAGCTTTTCTTTTTTGACATTCCTAGTCTTCCTTGGAAGAGCCAGCTGTGAGCTACATAAGTTTCTGTGAAAACTCCATTTTCAGGACTCTAAAGTAAGTTTTGTTATTCTTGGGAGGGACTTAGATTAGCAGTAACAATAAGAGAATATTTCAATTATTTTCAATAAGACCATGTGTAGGAGTGACCCAAAATTAACACATCAAATGTTAACTCTTACAACCAGTTTGTAACTTCTGTATATATAAAATCACCATTACAGCAAAAAATGGATATTTTTCCTGAATTCATTTTTTCATAAATAAGGACAAGACTGCCTTATGCTAGAGTAGAGATAAGGAGTTAAGGGGTTAATGTATTGCTAGGTAAGGTAAATTAGCAGACAAGTTAATCTTCAACCAAACATATTACAATGTTTGAAAGCTGTCTCCTGTGTGAAGTAAACTGCTTTGTATAACCTAGGTCAGAGATAGTCATCCCCTGGATAACAACTAAAAGCATTCAATTTGATTGGTCAATGAGCGTGCACTGCTCACTGGAGAAGTTCTCTAAGTGTAGTGTAAGTGTGTGCTGTGATCTAATCTAAAAATAACTAGAAATCCTTTATATATTTTAGACAATTTCTCTGATGACATATACTATTTGTACATCATTTTATTAAAAAAAACCTGTCTCTTAAATTGTAGAACAAAGTGAATTTTAAACCTATCTAAGGAATTAAGTTAATGTGTTATTGGACATTGAGCTCAGTTACTGGCATTCATTCATCACACTTATGGCAGTAAAATAGTACAATGATTTTTATGTTGTAAAGAACTGTGGAAACAACAACAGCAAAAATATTTAGACTAACTACTTGGAAATGGTTGCTCTAAATTCCCCTAAAAGTTCTGTGTAGGAATTTGTCTAGGAATACATAGTGTTTCTTCAATGATTTGGTCAGTAAAAGGATTTGTGCTGTTAGGGAAAAAGTAAACATTCCTGCCTGCATTGATTTGCAATAACAGACAGCATTAGTTTGAAACAGCCCACAAAAATATGAACCTGATTAACCACATCAAAAGTAATTCACCTATATGATTAAATTCTCACAAATAATTGGAATAAATCACCTAGATCTCCTCCTTTACACAATGGTCAAGAGGTGACATATTGTCAAGACTATATGGACTTCATTTTTTCTGGAGCAATACAAATTATGTGAGTCAGTAAAGTTATCTTATTTATTCTTTGAATATTTAAACAACATGCAAGGAAAAGATAAAAATGTGTTTTCTGTAAATAAAAATAATGCTATGAAAGAAAAGTTAAAATTTTGGATTCTGAAAGGAAAGGAATCAATATGGACCTATTTCCAAATGTTATTGCAACTAGTCATAATGAGGCCGTGGTACCTATTTTTAATCATATTAAAAAATAAACTTTAGTACTGTTTTTTAAACAGGATTGGTTAAAAAAATTCTTTTAATACCAACTGAATTCAACATTACCTCACAAAAAGAACAGGAGAAATCTGTGGAGATTTGTAACAATTGCAGTTTGAAATTAAAGCATGTGAAAGTGACTCTTGATATATTCTGGATGTAAGTGAAAAATGAATGCCCCCAAACTGCCAAAAAGGTCTCCGTTTTCAACATCTTATCTGTGAGCTGGGATTTTCTATACTCCAGGAACATAAAAGAGGGATAGATTATAAATGATTGAACAATTGAGATTGTGTTTGCCCAATACTTCACCTATCATCAAAAGGCTGTGTAAATTTCATCAAGCCTAAATACACCACTCGATGATAAAAGAGAATTTAAATCCTGATGAATCTGCTTGTTTGACTGTTTTCACATTCGTTTAAAATGAGAAATATACCAGTAACTCAAGCCTATATAATAATTAAGGAAAGTTGAAGGCTTCTGAATTATTTACGATCTCTTTTGTTGAGTTTGTAATTGTAACCAAGTGTCTTCTCAAAAGAAAGTCTTAGGCTTATATTGAGGTTGTTAAAGTTTCAAGTTTACCTGGGTAAACTGGGCAGTAATCTAGCTCATAGCTCCAATATGTATTATTGGCACACGTATGCTAAAGAAAAATGAATAGAGGGGCCACCTATGAATATTACGTACCATTGGCGAGAAAAGGTTGAAAGCCTCTAGGTAGGATGTACTCCACAATCTTGTAAATGATAAATAGTATGCAAAGTGTTCTCAACATGTGTGTTTTTGTGCACAATGAATCACATGTTGCCCTTTGAATCCAGATAGCTATACTTCTTACATGATAGGTTTAGATGAGTGAGGAGTTAAATGTGAAATGGTAGGATATTTGGTCTCTGTTCCTATCAATCTACTTTGAAATCACCCTCTGTTGATATCTTGTAAGTTCATAGAGCATCTGGATGCCTATGGAGATTCTCAGTCATCCATGTAATGGTTGTCCCAAAGGTACTTTTTCAAGCGGCAACTGGACTTTCTTGTTTTTCTTTGAAGATGTTTCGCTTTTCATCCAAGAAGCTTCTACAGCTCTGACTGGATGGTGGGGAATGGGAGGATTTACCATATTTTTCAGATTATAAAACAAACTTTTTTCCCTCCTAAAAGAGGCTGAAAATTTAGGTGCATCTTATATTTCAAATGTAACCCTACCCACCCACCGACCAGCACCCTTTGGCTTCTGCGCAGCCTCTTCCTGACTGCAGATTGCCACCAACAATAGCTTGTGTTTTTGGCTCCACGTGTCGCATTTTCAGCCTCCAAAAGTTCAATTTGAGGGCCCTTCAAGGCTGATGTGCCAAAGCACATCAACACCTGAAAACGTGATGCATTTGGAGGCTGAAAATGCGACGCACAGTGCCCAAAATAGCTACCTGGAACAGCTGCTGCCTTCTCTTACCCCTTCCATGCTTTGCCTGCTTTAGTCACTTGAGCTCCCTCCAACGATCAGCTCTGCTTTTGAAGCTGTTTTTCAGGCCCAATGTGGTGCTTGCGAGCGAAGCAATCTTCCGTGCTTTGCCTGCTTTTCTAATTGCTGCTCCCTCTGACGATCAGCTATGCTTTAGAAGCTGTTTTTTTAGCCCCAACTAACCCCAACTCAAAACCAGTGAGTGAACTAATGTGCTGAAGCTGACCAGGCTAAGGATGCTAGCCAGATGAATATCTGGTAGGCAGATTTTTTTCCTCCTATTTTCCTTCCCAAAAGCTAAGGTGCATCTTATACTCCAGTGCATCTTATACTCCGAGAAATATAGTATATTCCTTGAAGACAGCTGGTCATTTGCATTCTTTTAGAGAATTGTTGAGGCCACTTGGTGGTTTGACTGTGTCCTGTGTTATTTGCACTACTCAGGTGACCCTGAGGGCACAGGTGCTTGAAAAAGCACCTTTGGAAGAGCATCTGGACAATCACTTAAAAAGAGAACATTTCTGGACACCTTACTGATCTTGCTGTTGAGCATCATATATTAGCAGAGCTACCCTCCTGTCTAAAATAATCTGTTCAATTGGAGGCTACAACGGCTTTCTTGTCCTTTTCATAGCTTTATACATCACTCCCTTGAGAGGTTTTAAAGAATGTTGCCATACAGGAAGCTCACTTACACCAATGTGTTCATTTATTGGTAGAAAATCAATGTGCTACTGCAGTTTCTAAGTGTTTACAGGAGAACAAATCTGCCCAGGATGTAGGTACATAAAAAAAAAAAGTCCCCTTCTTTTTCTTCTCATACTCTTTTATAGTTAATTAAAATTGGATACCCCTTGAAGTAGATGTCTTCAGACTGACAGGTATCATCCATAAATTGGGTAGTAATTATTCAGTATGGCACTGTGGCATGATTGTTGCTGTTTTTGCTTTTGCTTTTATTACTTTTTATCACTTTAATTGTTTTGGGTTATCTGAACTGTACTTCGAGTGCAATTATAGTTACAAGTGTATATTCATGACTTAAAGGAATTGATACATTCTTGTATTTAAAAAACTTAAATTCTTACACCTGCTTTCCCTTCCCTTTTTTTTTTTTAAAAATAGAAATTGTTCCTAATTTTTCCAGTTAATATGAAAGCACTTGGGCTAATACCGTGTTTTCCTGAAAATAAGACATCCCCTGATAATAAGCCCAATCAGGCTTTTGAGTGCATGCACTAAAATAAGCCCCCCAGAAAATAATCCCCCCCAAAAAATAAGCCCTCCCCAAAAATAAGCCTTCTCCGAAAATAAGCCCTCCAAAAAAAATATTTAAAGGCATGAATAGCTGGTTCCTGCCATTTCCTCTGGTTAGGGTTAGGGACACAGAGCTGGAAATCAGATAAGATGGCAAGAGGAGCCCCATCTTGCTCCATGCATCCCAAAATAATAAGACCTCCCTGAAAATAAGTCTAAGCGCTTATCAAAAAAATATAAGACAAAGTCTTATTTTCAAGAAAACACGGTATTTTGTGATGTAGAGTTTCAGTTGAAGAATTTATCATATATACTGAAGGTGGAACTGCTTAGCACACCAACAATGCCATTGTCTCTATGCCTTCTCCAAAGTAAAGCTTCAGAAGTCTCTGATGATGCTTCCATAAAAGCATGAATAAGAGTTTACACCAGTTTATTTTATCTTCATTTATATTTCTAGTATCGGTATCCTTCCATTAAAGCAGAGTGTTTAGTGCATGCATTTATTTCACATATAGTGTTCTTTCTAGTAGCACTTGTTTCTATAACAACTACGTTTAAGGCCAATTGTTGTTGGCAGCCTCCCTATGAACATTGCTCCTAAACATAAGAAAATCTCAGGATGAAATTTACCACTCAGTTTGTAACTGCAGTGCTTTAGGGAAGATTGATCACTGCTTTTGGAACTCTGGTAGCTGTAAATTATTGCAATCTGAGAAGATGTGTGACTTTCCTTTAGAAATAGATTGTTCAAGCCAGCAGAGTAGCATATGTTCCATGTTTTCTAATCCAAAATTATGAAACTTAGGTCATGTTGTTCCCTAAAGAACAAAAATAATGCTTTTGTCTAGAATATTCTTAACTCAAATTGTTCAATGGAAAATTAAGAAATAAAATTTCTATCAATTGCATGGAGCAGTCTCTAGCATCTCTAGGCAGTACTTGATGCTCTAGTAAGCTGTCAATCAGTGACAACAGCAATGCCAGTGATCTGACCTAGTAGGAAGCATCTTCTTATGTTAGTATGGACATTATTACTAACTCTTGTGTCTAGAGTGGTTAAGAATAGTCTTATGGATGCAACCTTCTATTGATGTGAAGAACTATGCCTTCTTTGAGATAAATTCCTGAGTAATCTTATAGATCCAAATGAAAGTTTAGCCTAGTCCCGTGATGGCGAACCTATGGCACATGTGTCACAGGTGGCACGCATAGCCATATCTGTGGGCACGTGAGCGTTGCCCTAGCTCAGCTCCAGCGCCATGCATGCACCGGCCAGCTGATTTTCGGGCCTTCTGGGTCCACCAGAAGTTAGGAAATGGGCCGTTTCTGGCTTCAAGAGGCCCTCCAGGGGGGAGGCCATTTTTGCCCTCCCCAGGCACCAAGAAAATCTCTAGAGCTTGGGGAGGGCGAAAAATGGGCCTACCGGGCCCACCGTGCCATTGTGTACCAAAAGCGGGGGTTGAACCAGGAGCGTGTGCATGTATGCGCAGTGGGCAGGGCACATTGAATTATGGATGTGGGCACGCACGCACATGACCCCCCCTGCCCTCCCCCCGCTTTTGGCATACGACAGCAAAAAGGTTAGTAATCACTGGCCTAGTCTTTTCAACAAAATGACCTCTAGATGTATTTGTATGACATCACCCAGGATCACCAGCCAAAATAACTGGTGCCAGATTCTGGGAGCTGATGTCAGAATATATTTAGAAGCAGCCAAGAGAATGACTTGATTAATACACCAGACATCAGGTTTTTATACTGAATAATAATGTTAAATCTAAACCTAAATCTTAACTGTAGGCAAATTGAGGTCTCTATGTTTGAAAAATGAATTCAAAATATAAAATGGCTGACCTATATGTGTACTGGCTGCCTGGTTGTTCTTTTTCAATTGCATAAATGAATGTTGCCATGTGATGGAGCCTGTAACATTTCCTTCATTACTTATTTAGGAAGTCCCTTAATATCTAAGCATGGCACACACTAAGGAGAATAGCTTTTTGCTGCATGTATTTTTAACATAATAATGCATTGTGTGCAATTTTGGACTTCCTGAATCATCCTAAGATTCAAAATGTTGTTGCTATTGTATGGTTATTATCAGGGGTGGGTTCTACTTACCTGTACTACCGGTTTGCAACAGGGCGCATGCACAGAAGCATTTTGATGACGTTGGGGTCGGTGGGCAGAGCCTCCCATTGGTTTTACTACTGGTTCTATAGAACCGATGTGAACTGGGGGCAACCCACCACTGGTTATTATGGTTGGTTGAACAGTCAGTCTCCTTTAGACTGGATTTGGCATTTCTTTTTCCATCTATCAAGTCCTTCCCAAGGGCCTGTGATGGGCAGATATTGTTTGTTGGTGTTAATGATACCATTGGAGGATATAAATTTATTATTATTTCATCCCTTTAAAAAAAAAAGTAACTCAAGGTGACAAACCTACCTAATATTCCTGCCTCCTATTTTACCCATAAAAACCTATGAAGTGCGTTAGGCTGAAGGAAAGTGATCGGCCTAAAGTCACCAAGTTATTATGAGAGTTATACTACACAAATTTGGACATGAGAAGGAGACTTAAGCACAAAATATATTGACTTTTTCTAGAATACAGCAATAAAATAATGATTGCACATATTGGTGAAATGTACTAGATAAGTAAATCTAACTACCACTTTCATATTACTGATACCTATGGTAGCTTCAGCCAAGAGAACATGGACAATATAAATAGATTCAAAGTATATGTTTGAAAAAAAGGCAGGGAGATTCATGTAGACATTATAACTACTTGCCATGCAATGTATCTCATACATAGATTAAGTATACCAATGGCTGAGCCCAGGTTGTAGCAAATTTCTGCAATTAAGTATCTTAGTAATAGCAATAGTACTTAGACTTATATACCACTTCACAGTGCTTTTACAGCCCTCTCTAAGCGGTTTATGGAGTCAATATATTGCCCCCAACAGTCTGGGTCCTCATCAGTGGTGGCTTGCCCCCGGTTTGAACTGGTTCGCAAGAATCAGTAGTAAAACCAGGGGAAGGCTCTGCCCACTGACCCGGATGTCATCACAAGTGATCTGCGCATGCGCATGCACAATGTGAACGAGTAGTAAAGGTAAGTAGAACCCACCCCTGGTCCTCATTTTACCCACCTCGGAAGGATGGAAGGCTGAGTCAACCTTGAGCCGGTGAGATTTGAACAGCCAAACTGCAGCTAACAGCCAACTGAACTAGCCTGCAGTACTGTACTCTAACCACTACGCCACCTCGGATCTTCATAGTATATTCTGAGTAATGTAAAGGCACTCGCAAACAGAGCAATGGAAGACACATGGTGCTCTTTATTATGTCAGAAGGAAAACAGTAAGGAGTTTGGCCTCCCAAAACAATTAGATTGATTTTTTTAGAAAGATGAATTCATGCTGTTTCCAATCTGAATTCACCTTTCATTTGAATAAAAGGTTCTATATTCTCACATAGGTCACTTAAAAGTACTTTTATGATTCAGTTAATTTATATTGTAATATTAAAATGTGACTGAAGATTTGGAAATATGTTTCAAAAATCATTATTTTTTCTATTTTTAAGCGTTATAAACCCCAACTCTCATCACTGCCCAATTGCAGAATAGCTTTGGACCAAAAGAAAAAAGAAAAGAAAATAGTTTACAGTACAAAGGTATCAACTGCATGAATTAGAAATAAGGGGGAAAGTTTTTGTCCTCTCTATGTAAATGGAAACTTCATCAGTGAAAATTTGAAGCAAGAATAGATTTTCTTCAGATATCTATGTTGCTTTGCTATGCACTGAACAGAAAAAAAAGTAACTCAAAACTTCTAGTGTAGAAAAGAAGGGGAAAGCCGGTAGGAGAGTTCCAGATGAATCTGAGCACTACTGATTAACACCAGTTTTTGAAATGTTAATTAGTTTTACACTTAACAGCTTGTCATTGTCTAAAAGGGCATTGGAGCAAACTTTACAAAGTGCAGACTGAGGAGTTTTAACCCCTTGGTTGCAGGAGCTGGCACAAATCCATATGCTCTTAATAGCATCGTGAATAGACAATTATTAATTAGCTGTGCTAAGCTACAAAACAAAGGCAAGGATGTCTTTGCATTGACTAGCACCATCAAACTATAAGAATATTTCATGCAATATTTCATGAATAAACACCCCAGTATTATACATTGGATCTGCTAAAGCAAATTGTACATCTGACACCCTAGCATGAATTATATTATGCAAAAGTACCCTTAGGAGTTACTAAGGTGTGGGGGTTTGTTTGCATAATATAATTCAAGCTAGGATGTCAGCCATACAATTTGGTTTAGCATTCACAATGCTGGCTTGGGGTCCATTATTATTTCATCAAAATCCAGCCTGAGAATGATTACATTATTCATTCAAGAGTAACTTGACAACTCAATTTGTGTGAAGACAGTCTTCTTGGCTTTACTTTAATTTAAGTGGTTTGTACATCTTCTGCAGATCTGGCTTTATGTCATTAGTTAATTTTTCACATTACTTTGCTGTGGTTTTAATTCATAAAAAGTAATAGTCTTGAACTGCAAGTTCCCTACAATAAACTTTTGTGTTAAATATGAAGGAGTGAGAGCCATTTGTGGTAGGAAATATTAAATAAACAATGGGACTAAAATTATCACCAGCAAATTATTTGTTAAATGTCTGTACATGTAAAAAGTCGAGGGCATACAAAATAGTTACCCTAAAATAATAATAATAAATATAGGCATCATAAAATTCCAGACCTGCAACTATTCAGGAGTCCTGCACAAGCTCCCACCTCAGCTTAATGACAGTAGTGAGGGTCAGTTGGTGCCACCATAGCATTGGTTGAATGGGAATTCCTGAGAGAGGCCCCTTTTGACTGGGACAGCAGGTAACTTGTTCCAGATCAGGCCAGTTAGACATATCAGAGCATCCTATTCACAAAAAAACATTCAGATTCATCTGTGGCAGCCCCTCAAATATTGGAACACTGCTATCATGTCTCCCCTGATCCACCTCTTCACTAGACTAGCCATGTCCAGTTCCTATAACCGTTCTACATATGTTTTAGTCTCAGAGATATTTTATTAGAAGAGTACTCAAATCTTCTGCTCGAAATAAAATTCCCTATACCACCAGGCTTGAAATTTTAGGTCTGGATAGCCTCAAACTACGCCATCTACATTCTGACCTATGCTTAGTTCGTAAGATTATTTACCAAAATGTCCTACCAGTAAATGAGTACTTTAATTTCAACTATAATAACACAAGGCTATCAATAGATTCAAACTCAATGTAATTCGCTCTAATCTTGATTGTAGGAAATATGACTTCTGCAATAGAGTAGTAAATGTCTGGAATACTCTACCTGAATACTCAACTGATCTTGTTGTTAGTCTCACTAATCCTCATACTTTTTACCTTAAACTGTCTACCATGGACCTTTCATGTTTCTTAAGAGGTCCCTAAGGGGACATGCATAAGCACACCAGCATGTCTACTGTCCCTGTCCTACTGTCCCCATTTATATGTAATCATTCTATGTGTTTATGGCTATGTTTTGCCTATATATCCTTTTATTTGTGCCAATTTTTTCATGTGTCCATGTCTATGTCTATACTGTTACTTGTTTCCTTGTACTTGTTGACAAATAAATAATAAATTGATGATGATGATGATGATGATGATGATGATGATGATAATAATAATAATAATAATAATAATAATAAATAAATAAATTGACTGAGTTTCATATTTAATGAATAAAGATAATAATAATATGTGAATGCAGCAAAATCACACAAACTGATTACAAAGCTATACATGAACAAGTTGCTAAATTAGTCCATTGGTCATTATATAAAAAATACGACTTTCCTGTATCCAAAAAGTTATGGGAACATAAAGTGGAAAAAGTTATAGAAAATGAGAAGGTGAAGATCTTGTGGGGCTTTCAAATACAGACGGATTGTCACTTGGAATACAACACGCCAGATATCACAATTGTCGAAAACTGAAACGTACAATTTATTGACATCATGGTACCAGGAGATGCCAGAGTCGAAGAAAAAGAACTGGAAAAAATCATGAAATATTGTGACCTGGCCATTGAAACTACAAGGCTATGGATGAAACATGTAACAGTGATACCCATTGTCATCGGGGCACTTGGTACCATGTGCAAGAATTTTATAACATACATCAGCAAATTGAAGCTTCCTGCAATAACATCAGCAGAACGGCAAAAAACTGTGCTACTTGGAATACCATACATCTTAAGAAGATACTTGGTTGATACCTAGGATGCTGGCAGCAACCCGTATCAACCATTAGCACCAGTCAATGATATTTGTGATGCATTTTTAAATGTTCAGTTGACTGAGTTTCATATTTAATGAATAAAGATAATAAATAAATCATCATCATCATCATCCTAGTTGTTCTTCTCTGCACTTTTTCTAGAGTCTCAACATCTTTTTATAGTCTGGTAACCAACACTGGATGTAGTATTCTAAGTGTAGTCTTACTAAGGCTTCATAGAGTGGTATTAGTACCTCACTTGATCTTGATTGCATTCCTCTGTTAATGCAATTTATGATTGTGTTGGCTTTTTTGGCTGCCACCGCACACTGCTGGCTCATATTTAATTGGTTAAGATTCCAATTAATGGTTAAGTTAGTGGTTAAGACCACTAAGACTCCAAGATCCCTCTCACAGTTACTGCTATTAAGCCTGGTTTCACCCAGTCTATATGTGTACTTTTGGTTTTTCTTGCCTAACTGTAAGACTTTACTTTTCTCTACATTGAATTTCATTTTGTTAGATAGGGCCCAGTGTCATGCCCCTGTCAGAGTTTGAATCCAAAGGGGAAGATGAACAGCTGACAGAGAGCAAGAAAGTGGCTCCGTTGGCTGTGGAAGAAACTGGGGAAGGGCAAAGTCAGACTGGGCAGAGCAGGGGAGAGATAGAACAAGGGAGACAGGGTTCAGATGAAGACCAAGGTCCACCCCCTCTTCATCCTAGGCAGTGCAGGGAAGAATGGAGAAGAGAACAACGTGGGTTGCGAGACTTATGAGGGAGGAAAGTGCCCCGATTCCCTCCACAAGACTCCTGCTGATAGAGTTTAAAGGAGAGGCAAATGGAAGGGGCAAATTGGAAGGGCAGGAACAAATGCTGAGTTCATCGTGTTCACTGTTTATCTGAGTTCCTGGCATCTTCCCAACTGGTTTGATTTACTGCCATGCTACTTCACTTCTGGAACTCGTTATGTTGCTGCCCTGCTGGATTAATTACCTTATCTTGCTTTGTTGGATTTATAGTTGGAAGTTTTCTGCTTACACTGTTTGGGACTGAAGTATTGTCAGGTTGGTGGAAGAGCTCTCTCCAGGCTGGAGAGTTGAAAGGGACATTGGGGACACAGTTGGTGATAATAAAGGGACTTATACCAGTTCTCTGGCTGTGTTGCCTTTGTGTCATGCCCCAGGTCATCACAACCCAGTGTTCAAGTCTATCTTCTAGGGTATTAGCTATTCCTGCCATTTTAGTATCATCTGCAAATTTGGTAAATTCCCCTTCTATTCCCTTATCTAAATTGTTAGCTATTATTTTACTCGTTTCTAGATGTTGGCAGAAACAGTTTGATTAATCTCCATCCACCCTCCCAAAAAGGTTGAATTAGTATTACTTGAGTTTGGGGCTATACAATGTTCATGCTCAGTTTAGTTTAGTTTTATTAAATTTATATACCGCCCTTCTCCCGAAGGACTCAGGGCGGTGTACAGCCTAGATAAAAAACCAACAATATAAAAGTTAAAAACAATTTAAAATTATTAAATAGTTTGGCCCACAATCTAAAATAACATAAAATAACCCATTAAAAATAATATTTTAGGCCAGCCCTGCTTGATGGAATAATAGTGTTTTAAGGGCGCGGCGAAAGGTACAGAGGTCGGGAATCCGACGACTCTCCGGCGGCAGCTCGTTCCAAAGGGTAGGTGCCCCCACAGAGAAGGCTCTCCCCCTGGGGGTCACCAGTCAACACTGTCTAACCGACGGCACCCTGAAGAGACCCTCTCTGTGGAAGCATACTGGTCAGCGGGAGGCTATCGGAGGCAGAAGGCTTATAATCTTTTAAAATTTTAATCTTATAAAAGATTAAAATTTTAAATTAATAATAATTTAAGTGAGTTTAGAATATATCAGAGAAGAAAGGATATCAGTGCTTTTGTTTTTTAAAAAAATTCTTTTTATGTTTCCATTTGCATTTTTAAAAAGTTTTTCTTTCATTATAATATCAAGTTCCAAAAAAAGGGAAAAAATCAACCATTTTAAATGTTTGTAAAATATTAATTATAATTATCAGTTGGAATACAATGGAAGGAATTGTACATAATGGTTTTGTTGTTTTTCTTATTTTTAATCTAAGCTGCATCACATAATTGTATTTAAAATAGGTGTGCATATAAATTTTTAAAATTAATTAATTAAATAATTAACTAATTAAAAATTAAGCATCTCCTAACAATGTTTTAAGGGATGCATGCTTAGTGGCTAAGATGCTGAGCATGTCGATCAGAAAGATTGGCAGTTTGGCGGTTCGAATCCCTAGTGCTGCGTAACGGGGTGACTTGTCCCAGCTTTTGCCAACCTAGCAGTTCGAAAGCACGTAAAAAATGCAAGTAGAAAAATAGGGACCACCTTTGGTGGGAAGGTAACAGTATTCCATGCACCTTTGGCATTTAGTCATGCCAGCCATATGACCACGGACACGTCTTCGGAGAAGCGCTGGCTCTTCGGCTTTGAAACAGAGATGAACACTGCCCCCTAGAGTTTGGAATGACTAGCATATATGTGCGATGGGAACCTCTACCTTTACCTAACAATGTTTTTATTACCTTTGTTTTTAACCTTTGTTTATTTTACCTTTGTTTATATCTTTTGTTACATGACATTGTAAATAAAGAAAATGAATACAATGTCTTTTGAAGGACCTTTATACATTTTAGACATTTTTTTTGTGGTTTATACCAATAATATTTCATCTGATAAAATTCTCTTTAAGATTATAATATAGTGTAAATTCCAATCCTTTCAATCATACATTTTCCCATTGTTCCATCTATACATAATAACCAAACATTTAGCCCACTTTATCATAAATTATTTCACTTCTATTTAAAATGTCAATAAAAGTTTATACAATTTAGCAATTACTTGTTCATCATTTGTACACAGTTCTATTCCAATCTTGGTCTGACGATGTTCAAAATACATGCTTTTGTCTACTTTAAAATTTTCTAATAACTGTAATAAGAGAACTATATCCCTTTGCCACCAGTTGTTCTTTTGATTTGATTTTACATTCTCCTTGACAGAATTCTAGTATCTCATGATAAGTTAGTAATTTGTGCTTACCTGTTACTTCTTGTCTATAAAATGCTTCTTTTCTGAGTCCCATAAAGGTGTTTTCAGGCACAACTTGGCTTTGTGCCTTGGAGAATATGGCTATCTATTCCATATTCTCAATATGACATGTTAATGCAACATTTTTTAATCAATCTTGACTTGGTTGGACTTCATATATCCATGCCACCCAAATCTCAGGTCATGTTCTTCTAATTCCAAAAATGTTCTGTTTCTTAGTAGTACCTACTTTTCCATCCAAACCAAACAACAAGCAGGAAAATACAATTTTAAAGCAGATAAACTCAAGCCTTTTCTTTACTTGCCTCTTGTCATACTTAATATTTAACTCATGGTTTCTCCCCTTTTCCCCAAGTTTATATACAGTATATCCTTCTGCCATTGTTTAAATGATGTATCAATTTTCATAACTACTGTAGTATTGTTTGAAAGAAAAGAATCATTCTAGGCAAGATATCCATTTTTATCACAAAATTTTCACCATCAATAACAGTAGTAGTCTGTCCCATTTTAACATGCCTCTTTGAACTTCATTCCATATCTTCACATACCGTGTTTCCCCGAAAATAAGATCCTGTCTTATATTTTTTTGAACCCTGAAATAAGTGCTTGGCCTTATTTTCGGGGAGGTCTTATTATTTTTGGGCGCATGGAGCAAGATGGGGCTCCTCTTGCCGTCTTATGTGATTTTCAGCTCTGCGTTTAAATATTTTCAGGGAGGCCTTACTTTCAGGGGGGAGGCTTATTTTAGCGCATGCGCTCAAAAGCCCAATTGGGCTTATTATCGGGAAATGTCTTATTTCCGGGGAAACAGGGTAGTTATTTTGAAATAACATACAACTCATCTTTGTCATAATGATAATCAGATATTTTATCTTCTTTTTAATCTTAAAGCCCATTTAATTAATCAATTCTGATACATCTTGTATTTTCATATTATATCGTTTATACTTGCTGATGTCAATGAGACAGATTGCTACCTGAAAATCAATGCTTCATGTGCAAACCATAGCATAGGTTCCTGAAAAGTAACATAGAAAGATTTTTCAAATATTAACATGCATCAAATAGACTGGAAACTAAGGAGGCTGGAGAATTTTGCTAAGTCTGCACTTTTAACCATACAGTATCACGTGCAGCCCAACTTGCTTGTAAAAATTCAATTATATTTTAGATTATGTAGTACACTACTATGATTTTTATGATGCAATTCGCACATCACGAAATACAATAGGAAGTTAATTTATGTAAAATGTACATAAAAATGGATATTCCAAAAACTAAAAAAAATATTTTTAAATAATTTTAAATTCCCAGTTTTGATATGAATGTTCATGTCTTTTTGTTATATTTTCCTTTGAAAAGGATGGAACGTAGAGACATTTACTTTGCTAGAAATAGATTATTTCACCTAATCCAGGACATCATCAGTAATATTTAAATTGACTGTAAATATTAACAGAATGAAAGTATGACAGTGTACATGCTATCATATAGCTGTCAGTCCCAACCATTTATATGCCTATCTGAGCTCAGTTTTGCAGTGAAAGAAAAGGACAGAATATATGATTGATTGAAATTAAGTTGGAATATAATACAACATAATGTTTTAGTCAAGTTCTGAAAGTCTACATTTATTATTTTATTTATTAATTGCATTTGTAGATCACTGAAACCCTAAGGGTTCTCTGGAATTTATAAGAAAACTTATTTATAGCTAGTTATCCTTGCTCTTTATCCTATATATCCTATATATTTATGTGTCTGCTATAATTCTACTTTTCATCCATGTTCCTAGTCTCTAATTTTATATGTCTTACTAAATGAAAGAGTGTTATTCTGTGCTGAAGATTTCTGGTTCCATGTTTATTATGTTTCATTTGAGACTGCAGAAATTCTAAATAATTGAGGACTATTCTCTCATTGGCAATTCGTTTATTTTGGACAGGGCAGTGGAATCCACTTAGAGCAAAGAGTAGCAGACAAATAACTTGGTTTATAAGAATGAGGAAAGAAGAGTGATAATGCAAAATTTCCTCCTGCTTTATTTCATAGCATCTTCTGCAATATGCCTGGCAGGGTGAAAATCTGTAAACATATACCCTAGTAGTAATAGCACTGCGGGTAGCACTGATGCTCATGTAGGAATATGTAGTATGAGCTTTAAGGGATATTTTTGAAAACGAAAAAAAAAAAATCCAAACTGAAATGATGTCTGTTATTGTTGTTTTCAAACTGCAGATGTTGCATTATCTGTGTAAAATGTGCATTTAAGACTACATTGGTCAGCACCCATAATGTAAAAGGTAATGTGTAAGAGTTTTTATATGCTTCTTGGGATTATAAAAGAATGTCATTAGCACCACAAAGATTTTAATGCTTTATTTAAAGAGTTTGCTATAGGGCAAACACATTTGGTAGACAAGTGAAATGAAAGCCCAGGCATCAGTTTCTCTGTTTTCTATTAAGTAATGTTGCGAAGTAAGCAGAAGTTGGATTCAGATATCAGATAATTATCTTCACACTGTGTGTCACAGTAAATAATTTTAATTGGTTTAACTTCAGGGACCATTACTGGCCTAATTAGAAACATGAAAAGGCTACAAGTATTAGGAAATATCCTGAAGGAATGAGAGCATTAGCAATTCTGTCAAGCCATTTTAAAAATAAGTACACAGTAGTAGTCACATTTTGCTAAAAGGCAGATTATTTGGAAGGTACATTTAAGAAAATGGTATTTGAGGATGTTTGTGGTGTGTGTGTGTGTACAGATATAGATATATGACTATGCATGGAGACATACATGCAGTTGTATTCATAAATATGCAAGCACATAACCTCTGGTGAGCCGTCATGGTGACCTAACATTCCTCCATAATAGGCAAACACATTGTGACTGAATATGTCACTTGAATGTGTGATTTGGGCTGCCAAAATCTCCAAAGTTAGGTGGACTCATATGTACTCTGCACAGCTAGTTTGAGTTTTATTGTTGCTGTTGCTGTTGCTGTTGCTGTTGTTGTTGTTGTTGTTGTTGATTTTTTGAGCAGCTGGTAGGATTCATTTTTTGCAGTCAGCTTGCATTCTGGAAGTTACAGAATTTCAATGTGCTTGTAACCACTAACATTAGCCATACAGACTTTAAGATTGACCAAGTCTCATTTCTTAATCACATTAGATTTAATAATAATAACAATAACAATAACAACAACAACAACAACAACAACAACAACAACAACAACAATAATAATAATAATAATAATAATAATAATAATAATAATAATAATAATAATAATAATAATAATAATAATAATAATTTTATTTCTATACTGCCCTTCTCCCGAAGGACTCAGGGTGGTGTACAGCCTATTTAAAAACACAAGACAAAACAGCGATTAAAATTTAAAATAATTAAATAGATTTGGCTCAAATTTAAAACCCCAGAAATTTAAATACCCCAATTTAAAACTGTTATGTTGATAGCCCGGCCTGGCGGAACAACAGGGTCTTCAGTGCACAGCGAAACACCCAGAGGTCGGAGATCTTACGTATTTCCGGGGGCAGTTCGTTCCACAGGGCTGGGGCTCCCACAGAGAAGGCCCTCCCCCTGGGTGTCGCCAGCCGACATAACTTGGCCGATGGCACCTGGAGGAGACCCTCTCTGTGGGTCTTTTTTTCTTTGTTTTTTTTTTTTTAAATATTGATAACTTTCAGGCTAGCAAGTTTTTAAAATCACTGGATAGGTTTTCTTCAATCCTTTTTGTAAAAAAATTAACTACAAGTTTAAATATTTGTAACTTTTTTTTAACATACCACAAAAGGATTATTATTGTTGGGTTTAGAAAGTTTTAAATGAATTAAGGGCTCAAATGGAATTGATTTAAAAGTGAGGTTAATTGAAAGCTTTTTCATGGGAAAATCCCCTTTTTATGCTTTTAAACTGATAAGATAACTTTGAAGTTTGAATACTAGAGGACATCAGATGTCTATCTTAAAAGAAATTTTAGATGATTTAATGCATGATTGCATTCAAATTGTTTAACTTGATAGTAGAATCAGAAGATATTATTGAACAGGAATAAGCCCCATTAATAAAACTGAAATGGATTTACAGGTGGATTAAAATAAATTATAGCCTACAAGAAAGAGATGGAAATAATGTCTATGGAGATTCTCAGACATCCAGATCATGGTTGTTTGAAAGGTATTTTTTCAAAGGGCAACTGGACTTCTTTGTTTTTTCTTGAAGATGTTTCACTTCTCATTTAAGCAGCTTCTTCAGTTCTCGTTGATTCCCCACCATTCAGCCAGAACTAACGAAGCTTTTTGAATGAGAAGCAAAACCTCTTCAAGAAAAAAAAAAAGTCCAGTTACCTTTTGAAAAAGCGACTTTGGTCTAGATAGATTTACAAATGAACATGGATGAAGACTTAAAATTTTAAAAAGTTATACAAATAATGAATCAGAAGCATGTTATGGATACTTTTCTTATATTGGATTTACAAAAGATATTTGCTGGAATTGCCACACTGGAATTAGAAAAGGCGCATGATAAAGATGACAACATCTTTGAGAGAAGAGACAAGAGTATTCAAAAGAAGAATACAAAATTGGTTTATTTATCAAGTTTAAAATAGTGGGTTTTTATTTCTGGTTATGTTTAATGGCTTTTGAGATTGAGACTGTATGGTGATGGTTATTTCTGATAATATTTAATTGCTTTTTGATTGGATTGGATTGGAACTGGAGTTTGACTATTTGAACAGAAGAAATAAGGGTGAATATGTTTAAATATAAATGGAGATATACATATAAAATGAATTATTCAAATGAATGTAATAAATAAAGTTTGTAATACTTATATTGCTACTTCTGATAACCTTTATTGGACTTTTGCTGATTAATATAGAAAGATAAGGTTTTAGGGCTTATACAGAATGGGGCAAGGTATTAAATGATGGGCATTGTACTTTAAGAGATAATGATAAGCAGTTAACATTGATTATACATGGTAGGAATGAAGGGTATGGTTCTTAGACTTAGACTTATATACTGCTTTATAGTCCTTTACAGCCCTCTCTAAGCACTTTACACAGTCAGCATATTGCCCCCAGTACTCCGGGTTCTCATTTTACTGACCTCAGAAAGATAGATGGCTAAGTCTACCTTCAGCCTGGTGAGATTTGAACTGCCAAATTGCAGGCAGCCGGTAGTCAGCAGAAGTAGCCTGCAGTACTGCATTCTAACCACTGCTCCACCGCGGCTCATTCTTCTATGTTTTTCTTTCCATTTTTTTCTTTTTATGCACTTTTAAAATGTTTAATTTCTATACTATATAGTTGTATTAGTTTTATCTATTTATTTATATAATATAATTTTCAATAAAAATATTGGGAAAAAATAAATATGCCAGCACACATAGAGTACAGAGGTTCCATAGCATTTGACATCTCTTAAAACCGTGTTAAAGGGTCACGAATCCAGATTGCTGCTTTTCAAAAAGCCCGGCTTCCTTTTTTTATTAATTAAACAAAAATAACAGAGTTGAAAGACTCTGCGAAGCAGTAACTCAGAGGGCAAGGCAAAAAGAGACACAGAGATAAATTGGTTGTTCAGTGGTATCAGCAGTCTTCAGCTTCACTATTTTTTTCTCTGTCCACTGCAATATTTTACATTCTAGTGATCATGAGTCATTCTAAATAAATATGCAGAAGATACAATAATATTTCAGGGTAATTAGAAGAACCTATTTCTCTCTGTATATTTGTATATTGCAAAGATGCAGGTCTAAAGGTGTAGATTTTATATTATGGACATGATCAGAAAAGGGAATTCACTTAGAAACTGACTGTATTTTTATTGTCATGAGTCATGCAGTGCACAATAAAATTTATGAACATTGTTAGAATTATGAACATCCATTAGGGCATGTCTATCCATCCATAAACACTCTCCATGAACAGAAATGCTACAATATGCAAGATAATTTGTTATACATTTTCGACCAGAGCTTACACTGATAATCATTGGTATTATTATTATGGAGGCCTTCATTTATGAAGATATTATCGTTTGGGTTTAGACAAATATATAAATAAAACAAAGACATAAATTCAGTATTGTATTTTTGAATACAGTAATGTATTCCAAAATCAGCATATAGGAATACAGTCTTTATTTGCTTCTTTATTTGTTTTGTGCTATATACATATTAATCTCAAATATCTCAAATCTGATATGATGAAAAGTAGAGGGCTTTTACATATACAAATTTATTTGAAGCTAAAAGAGCTATCAAATATGAATTCCAATTATTATTCAAGAGCTATGTTTTCACTTTCATTTAAATATTATTTTTAATTTATGCTTTATTTCATTTTTATAAAATGCCACAAAATTATTTGTTTCACTAAGCAAATAACAAATCATTAAGTATTTCATAGACTATAGTCATATATAGTCACGCCACAAGAATACAAAAACAGAACCATCTCAAAGCAGAAGATAAAGCAGTTCTTAAACTCTAAAAAGGGCCAACTATCACTATCCTCCCAGTGGACAAAGGTCAAACCACTGTTATAATGGAAAGAACACAATACACACAGAAAGCCCAAGAACTGACAAACTAGCAATAACGGTACCTTGGAAGATCTGCATAAAATTCTATTTGCCTGAAAGCAAGACCTGGTGGTACCATAAAAAAGAAATCAATAGAAAGTAAACAAGCTAAAGTACTCTGGGACTTTAGAATTCAAACTGGGGACCTGCCACATAACACCCCAGACTTAACAATTATTGACAAAGACAAAAAAGTCTGGATAGTGGTTATGGCAGTACATGGAGATAGCGGTATAGAATAGAAAGAACAGGAGAAGATAACAAAACACAAAGACCTGAAAATAGAAACAGAATGACTATGGAAAAAAGAAAGCAAAGGTAGTACCACTAGTAGTAGGTACCTTGGTGCAATCCCAAAACAACTGGAGCACCACTTGAACACCACTGAAATATGACAAAATCACCATTAGTCAATTGCAAAAGGCAGCTTTACTCTTCTGTTCTGGTACTGCCATGTCCACTATTCAGACAATTTTTGTCTTTTTGAATTTTATAGTCCCAGAGCCTTTTCATTTGTTACTACTTTCTCTATTTTACGGCCCCACCAGTTTTTGCTTGCAGACAAATGGTATTTTTTGCAAATCTTCCAGTGTATTATATCTGCTACTTTGTCATGCCATTGTTTGTAATCAGTCTGTGCAAGTTCCTTGCAGTAGCTAACCATGTAGTCTATTGTTTCTTCAGCTTCTTTGCAGAGGTTGCACTTGTTGTCTGTTGCTGTCTTCTCAATTCTGGCTTTGTATGTATTTGTTCTTA
Source organism: Pantherophis guttatus (assembly GCF_059756535.1). NCBI lineage: Eukaryota > Metazoa > Chordata > Lepidosauria > Squamata > Colubridae > Pantherophis > Pantherophis guttatus. Next base: position 42,731,205 of record NC_142064.1, read on the forward strand.
AGTCTTGGTCCTATGCAGCCAGAATTAGTTCCTTGGTCTCTTTCTTTAACTTTCCTGTTCTTATAACCTGTTTTACCTGTTATTTTTTTTAATGTTTTGGCCATGTAATACTATATCTTCCCATGCCTCTTTTCTGTTCTTCATTTGGTTCTTCTTGTAGACCATTTTGGTCTCTCCAGTATTCAGTAAGACTTCCTAGTTTAGGTGCATCTTCTTCACTGTCCTTCAACTATTCTTCCAACATCTTATTTTCTTCTTCAACTGTTTGATGTACTTGCAACATTCCACACCCACCTATTTTCTTAATAACTAAATTCTGTCAATATCACTCTGAGGAGTGATATTGTCATTATTTTTCTAGTTTTTCTATCTAGGGCTTTTAGTTCTGCTTGAGTCCAGCCTATTATTCTGACTTTGATTCTAATGACCAGAATTGCCCAAGTGTTGATTGCCTTGATAGTATTTCCTCCATTGAGTTTGGACTTTAAGATCTTCTACACTGTCTTGATGTATTCACTTCTAACCTTTTTCTTAACTTCAGTGTGCTTGATATTGTCAGCTTGAAGGTTGCCCAGGTATTGGTAATGATTGTCTTCATCCAGACTCTTGATATTATTTCAATAAAGCATCTTGATTCTTCAGTTTTTATTATTTTTCCCTGTTTGACTGTAATTATGACAAATTTGTCACTCCAAACTCCATTGCAATATCTTGGCTATATACATGGACAGTGTTAAGCAGCAATTCTATTTCAGATGATATTTTTCCATACAGCTTCAGATTACTCATGTAAAGGAGATGGGATAATCTGGCAGATGTTTTTGATGTTTGATAGTCATGGCCTGAGTTATTCAGTATTATTGACAAAGGAATCCGTGCAATTCCAAACAGTAGTGTGAATAGTAAATTTCCTTGGACGATTCGTCTCTTGATATTAACCTTTCCCATTCTATCACCATTAATTAGCAATTGTGTCTATTGACTTCTGTCATTTCTAGGTTTATCCAATCATGTGGCAGGTAGTCGAATGCCTTCTTGTAATCAATCCATGCTATATGAAAATTGGTCTCCCTTTTTTGTAGTTTTCCAGAATCATCATCATCATTATCATTATCTTCCTCCTCTTCTTCTTCTTCTTCCTCCTCCTTTTCCTTCTTCTTCTTCCTCTTCTTCATCATCTTCTTCTTCTGATTATGGTTAGTCACCCAGTCAGCCAGATGTTCTGCTGAAAAAATGTTGGATAATTTTTCTTCTTGGCATTGTTACTAAATCTTTCTTTTCTGTCTCTGTGGCCTTATGCGGTTCTAATTCTGTCAGCATTAGAACCATCTGGTTTAATCCATCAGAGTAAATGATACTTTTTTTTTACACTTTGATAAAACATTGGCCCCTGTTAGTTAAACTGACTTCTTTATTTCAAGCCTGCAGCAACACAATTTAGTCTCCATTTTTTTCTCTTTCCTCAGTAACAGTTAACGTGAAATGTTTTTTTTTTTTGCTTACATATTTGCTGTGTACATTTGATAATAATCCAGTATTTTTTTCAAGTTATTCCAAATGCCACAATAGTCTAAACTGAGCAGCATATCTTCAACTATCCACATTCTTTCTTATCTGTTCTAGGCAACAGGTTCCTTAGCAGACAGTTTCCAATTATGAAAATAGCTGCATATTAATGATTCACTGCTTACATAAACAAGTGCCCTTAGAGAAATAAGGCTACGTAACTTGGCAAGATTTGATTATGCTTAATTGAATGTAAATAATGTGTAAACTTTTAGATTCCAAATCTTGATGATGCTGTTAATATATACAAATTATTGTTACATACTCAACATTTAGTATTTAACCTAAAGACTAGAACAAGTAGCCCTAGACTTATGACCACAATTTACCCCATAATTTCTGTTGCTAAGCCAAGCAGTTGTTAAATGAGTTTTGCCTTTCTTGCAACAGTTGTTAAATGCATCCCTATTGACTGCTTCTCAGAAGGTTGCAAAAAGTGATTACATGACCAGGATGCTGCAACTATCATAAATATGATTTAGTTGCCAAGCTTCTTAATTTGATCATATGACCATGGGGAGGCTGCAACAGTCATAAACGTGAAAATTGTGATAAGTCACTTTTTTCAGTGCTGTTGTAACTTTGAACAGCCACTAAACAGACTGTTGTAAATTGAGGACCACCTGTACTATTCAAAGTAAGGAATGTCTAGGTCTACACTGGCTTTCCAAGCTTTTCCAAGGGAAGAATCCAGTTCTTATTTTTTCCTCCTCCTGATTACTTCATGCAACCCACGGGCATCTGTGTGAGGGGCCAAGATAGTGGCCATGATCATATGAAGAAAAGCCTGCTCCTTTTTCATGTGTATAAGAAATGCATATCAAAGGGATTCTTCCCTTGGCAAAACTTGGAATCTTAGTGTAAACCTAGACATTTCTAACTTTGAATTAATAGTACTCTTTATGATAATTACAAAATGTGGAATATGTAATAATATTTTGTAAACACTAACAGCATCAGCAGGATTTGGAATCTAAAAGTTTACACATTATTTATATACAATTAAGCATAATCAAATCTTGCCAGGTTGCATTTTTCTATTTCTCTAAGGCCGTTTGTTTATGTAAGTGGCATGGTTTTTACCAGGTTGCTTCAGCCACCGTTTTAACTTTTTGACAGCCTGCACTCCCGGCCTGTGGATGCCCTGGTCCAACTTATTAAATTTATTCAGTCTTTTATATTATATATAGCCAAGATATTCAACCAATAGTACAGTGCATTCTTGTATTATATAACTATGATTGTATTTCTCCTTATTCCAAAGAGAGTCAAGGCAGAGCAATCTTGCCATTCTTTCTCCCTCCCTCCTGCTTTTCTGGGTTAATGTCAAATTGTTTTAGTGACTGCCACATACTTTTATGCTATATTTCAAGGCCAACTCCATAGTCCTCTACAACCACATATGCTGTGTGCCTGATCATCTGTTCCTTTCTTTTTCTTTTTCTGAGCTCTTGAAATGGAAGAGGCACCCTATACAGAAATTCATCTCCACGTACCCATATTTGTTGATATTAGAAGCACTGCAAGAAAATAAATCTGGGTGTTTAGCTGCATGAACATTTGGGAAACACAATTCACTTCAAGTGAGCCACACACTTCAGTTGCTTTATACTCTTCCTCTTGTCTTTCTCCACCAATAATTTCTTCTCTGTTTTTTTTTAAACTGGGAAAAAGCTTTAATTATTGAAAATATTTGAGATGGTAGCTAGATGGTAGATAGCTAGATGATGGCGATAGATAGAGACATAGACAGATTAGATAGATTAGATAGATTAGATAGATTAGATAGATAGATAGATAGATAGATGATAGATAGATAGATAGATAGATAGATAGATAGATAGATGTTGTCCTTATTTAGTGACTGCCTTGTTTAATGACTGTTTACACTTATAACAGTGATGAACAAATAACCAATCTTCACATTTACTATCTTTGCAGACAAAGATAGTATCAAAAGCATAGTTACAGTCTTATTTCGTGATCACTTTGCTTAACAACGCAGTTGTTAAGAAATCTATCTAATTGCAGTTGCCAAACAAAGACTATTTATATGTATGTATGTACAGTATATTTTATATTGCATGCAGTCAATGCAAACATCTTGCAACGGTTAATGATAAACCAATAAATAACAGCAGTATTTAGAATAAAACATCTGATGCAAAATAAAATAACAAAATAATAATTAAAAGCATTAAAAATAAGATACCCGGCAGCAAAAAATCAAGATATATTCCAACTCCAAGTAACAAAAACAATTTCAATGGCCACAGCAATCTCAGTCCAATAGCTGGTTACCACAAGGGAAAATCTAAAGTAAAAATATGTGAATATGAAAATATATCTTTAAAAAGTTAGTTAATAAATTGAACAATTGAATTAAGAAAAAGAATTCCAAAGTAAAGATATTGTCACCAAAAAGACCCAGCTGTATAAGTACAAAGCTTTCAGGATTGGCATTAAATCTTATCAGGAGACCACGAGGCTCATTTTTCTTGGTGGATAAAGACCTTTTTAAAGACTATGTTATGTATGTACAAAAGGGATGGAGGCAGAATGACATCATGACAGCTATCTTGCAAATTTTAATATACACACATACACATTGCCCCTAGTTACAGATAACTTCTTCACATTTCAAAGTAAGTTTCCAGAAGATTTGTCCAAAAAGGAAACACTTTTGAGTTATAATGCTAAGTTCAATATATGTCAATATGACAAAAGAAGTTTCTCCTTTTAACAAATGAACCAGATCCATTTGGCATATCCCATCCAGGATGATTTTTCAAAAATATCAAACTGCAAACTTTCTGTAGTGTTTCAATGTTTAGCTGAAAGGTTACATTTGATTTCTGGGGCAAGCAACCTTTTACTCAAGGCTGTTATCAGATCTGTCTATCTCTATCTCTTTCTATCTCTATTATATCTATCTCTATCTCTAGCTACATCTACATCTAACTACATCTATCTATATCCATCCCTATCTATCTATCTATCTATCTATCTATCTATCTATCTATCTATCTATCTATCATCTATCTATCTATCTATCTATCTATCTATCTATCTATCTATCTATTTATCTATCTATCTATTGCAGTTTAAGCAAACATCAAATGCTGGATGCAGAGATCAAGGTTTCAGAATGCCACTATATCATTTACTTTTTTTGTAGGAATAAATATATGTAAATGTATACATATTGTGTATATATTGTTTAATACTAGCTGGAAATAATGGTTGCAGCAATCTAATATTTTGAAGGGCACCATGTTTAGAAAAGTATATATGCATGACTAAACCAAATTTAATAAAGGCGTATTTACTTTCAGTATAATATATTATATTGTATGAAAACTCTGTTTTCATACAGATATTAATATATCTGCCTATCTATATACTGACTCTACTCAAACGACCTATGTTTGATAATCTGGCTTTATATTTTTTGCTTTTTTTCTGCATTCCATTTTGATTGTTCTCTGTTTTTATGAACTTTTATCTCCAATGTATGTGATGATGAGAGCATAAGTACAATTGACCTCTAGACTCAGTGACGTGGAAAGCTATATTTAATCAAATGTTGTTGCCTCTATATCCATTCTGCAGACAAAATGTAAATGTCTGCATATCTTTTCATGTACCAAACATGAAATTTGTTAGTTTGTTCCTCTGAGCATACTTTTGTTTAGACATTTATTTGAAGTGGAATGATTTAAACACTCATTTAATAGGGATGTTTGAGGACTTCATGATTTACAAATTCCAGTGCAAACTGGTTTGATCAGTTTCTCTCTGAGTAATGTAGTCCAGAGGGAAAATAACATATTTAAATGTGTGATGAAACATTAATTTCAGGAATTACAAATTAATGTAGCAATGGACAGAAAGACCTACAAGTGAGAATATGCAAAAGGTACATGGATGTAAATTGTTTTATTTATTCATTTCTAAGTTTTAATCTATATGCGTTTGTATATGTGTTTGTAGGGATGTAGTGGCTCAGTGGCTAAGATGCTGAGCTTGTCGATTGAAAGGTCAGCAGTTCAGTGGTTCGAATCCCTAGTGTTGCGTAATGGGGTGAACTCCTGTTACTTATCCCAGCTTCTCCCAATCTAGCAGTTCAAAAGCATGTAAAAAATGCAAGTAGAAAAATAGGGACCACCTTTGGTGGGAAGGTAACAGCATTCCATGTGCCTTTGGCATTTAGTCATGCCGGCCACATGACCATGGAGACGTCTTTGGACAGCGCTGGCTCTTCGGCTTTGAAACGGAGATGAGCACTGCCCCCTAGAGTCAGGAACGACGAGCACATAAGTGCAAGGGGAACCTTTACCTTTGTATTTGTGTTTGTATATGTATATAAACCCAACAATATCCACCAGCTAAACTTGTTGCAACTTTTCCATTAAGTAGTCTCACTGCGATAAGTTTGGGTTTTGTTGATTTGCTTGTTTTTGTGATTACTAAACAAGGCAACATCATCAATGCTAGAAGGGAGTGGTGTTTGCGTTCATTTTATATATTAGTGGTTTGCCCTATTATTGTCAGTGGGAGGGTTCTCAGTGGTTCCTTGATAAGGCTGTTGTTTACTATTAGCTTGTTCATCTGAGTTAGTGGTTCCTTGATTGGGATATTGTTTTCTTCTTCATTGTTGGTTCAGTATTAATCTTGGTGTTCATCTAGGTATTGATTGCTGCTGAGGAGATTTTTGTCTTTTTGTTTTTAGTTTGCCATGTGCCTGCTGATGACTGATTTTTCGGAGGGCTGGGGTTCTAGGAATTCTCTAGCATTTTTGGACTTGGCTTGCTCTAGTATGCTCACAGTTTCCTAGATGAAACTATGGTTACATTTGTGCATGTTTTTGAAATTAAGGAGTCTTCATCATGTTTTCTCACAGCTATTTGGTGTTCATGGATGCACTCTGATAGTCTTCTGCCTGTTTGTCTACATAGTGACTATGTAGGACTGTAAAAATGTATGATTTTTTTTCTTTCTTTTTTGTCCTTTGGTTTACTTAGGAAGTGTTGGAGGGCTTTAGTTGTGTGTTATGGTGATGCCAAGAGGCTGCAATAGTTTGTTGGTGGTTTATGAGATTTTTTTTAATGGATGGCAGTGTAATCCTCACAGCTTGTATTGGTTGTGCCATATTAGGTTGAGTAGTCAACTCTTTGATAAAGTTACATAACTATCCATTTTGGTGGAAGATATTGTATAGATGATTTATTTATTGTCCATGAAATGGGATTCATAATCTGGTTGTATGTGTGAGAGTGTTATAGATTCTAGGCATTACATTATGGTCTCTGCTATAAGTTCTGAAACTGGGATCACATGAGTGTTTGTTTGAATTATTCTGAAGGAATGCCTGTGATTGACTGTATATGCATATACCAAGCTTGTCTCCATCAGATTAGACCTCCTTTAAAGCTTAGACATTTGGCCGGGGAGATTGATTTTCCATTTTTAACAGGCATCCACAATATGTTAAGAACATTACAAATTATTTATAGTTTTATAGAAAGTTCAACAAAATTTAAATGAGATTCTTTAAAGCCACTGATCTAAACCATGATCAAACTTAGAGAGGGTGAACATTAACAATACTGTAGCATTTTTGTTGTGCTAGATTTCTTTACAAATCTTTTCCAAAGAATTGGTTCAATGTGGTGGACCATTTATATTCTTAAAACCAAAGGAAAGTGTCAAATCAGTTTAGAGATGTGCCTGATTTCTTATACAGCAATGAAAACTACTCTTGCCTATTGTACAGATTTTCTAATTGATCAGAATAATATTTGTTTTCCAAATATTTATTTTATAATACAAATAATATGTACCTTTATAGACAATGAAAAAATGTGGCAAAGTGGGATTCCTTGAGGAGCAAATTTAATTTGAATAATGACATGATAATAATAATAATATCCACTCAAGGTTTATGTGTTTGTTAGAGAGTCCTCTTATCTTTCTCCAGGAGCTCAAGGTTCTCAATAGGATGCTCTTTTTAAGTCCTCCCATAACAATTATATGAGATAGATTAGACTGAACAAGAGTCATTGGCCCAACATTACTAGGTGAGCTTCCGTGGTTAAGACTGGATTTGAACGTAAGTCGCCATGGTCCTAGTCCAGCATCTTAACCACTAGAACACACTGTAGATATGCCAGCAGAGAGGATCAGATTAGCAAGACAACCTTAGGAATATATGGTTCAGAGACCTGTATAAATAGTAAAGTGGGAAAAGGGATTATTCTATATCCTGCCAAATGCAAACTTAAACTCTGTCCCTTTCATATGTACAGATGTTGTCATGAAATAAAATACATGAATAAAAGTGATAGAGCTTGTGTTGAGTTGGCATGCTGCTGTTTTGAATCATTCTGTTCTCCTTTCAGATACTTCTGCCTATAGTCTCTCCTCTACCCAGATAGGGAGTTCCTACACTTTCTCAGCAACCCAGCTTTCTTCATCTATTGATAAAACCAACACTAAAATTATATCACAACACAATATGTATTTTGAGGATTAAAATTTATTTCTCTTCTCATAAGAATTAAACAGATGTTATCAGGCTCCTTCCCTCATGTGTATGCAGAAGGTTAAGACACTTTAAGGTAGAGAGCAGAGAGATATGGGAACTGTGTTTTCAGTAAGTGTCCCAACATCACTGGAACAATAACCCATAACAAGAATAATGACTTGAATCACCATTGAGTGGATAATGCTGCTGCAGTGGAGAATTCCTATGAAGTCTAGAAAATATGGAGGCAATAGAACATGTCAAGCTTTTGATATTGTGCTCAGCTATTTTTTTTATTATTTTTCCAGCATCTGGTGTACAGAGCTTCAGACTTTCAGCTAATGCATCTTTCCGCAGCACATTTACGTTGATGTAAATGAAATAAGAATCTAGCTCAGTCTCTTTAAACTAATTAATTTTAAAGGGTTTTTTCTTCTTAATATGCAAACGCGAACACACACACACACACAATCTATTCTATTAATCCTAATTACCTTCTAAGTGTGTCACAATTTTTAAATACCATACTGCTAAGACATTGTTTTACATTGCTAGCCATTCCTCAGCAGCACTGAAATGGTTAATGCAGAGAAGCCAGGTTATTACACATTTCAATTCCAGAGTCAAATATAAAAATTTCTATTATAGGGACAATTAATTACATCTCAAAATGGCAAATGTGCATCCTTGTCAGGTAGAGTGTA